>NW_027069742.1:750393-780473 GCF_002906115.3 Quercus suber
TATGGTGATCTTAATAGAGTATGGAGGTCTTTTAATCCACTACAGAACAAGAGTCAACGAGAAAAACTATAAAAGTAAAACATCATCTCCTCCTAATTCCATATCGTCATCCCATATCTCTCCTCTCTCAACCCTACCACTAGATCACACATTACCTCTCCTTCTCCTTACTGATTTCTCAGAGTAAGGCCGGGTTCAAACACAATATTAATCTCACTCTTCCTTCTTACACTCTCATACATTAGCACTTTATTGGCACCTCCAAGAAGATTCCCAAACTCAATGATCATTCTTATTTTTTTAATAGTTTTTAGTGTGTCTGGATAAGATTTGTTAATTTGTTAAAAGTGGACAAAATATAATCATATATATTATTAAGTTGAAGTTCAATTTTAGAATTCAAATCGAATCAAATTAATTTCTAATTGTAGTTTAATTTTGTGCAATGTGTCCAATTTGATTTTTAAATGTTGGTGTTTATTACCTCCATTCACAATGCTCAATGTGGAAATTGAATCTACCAAGATAAACATCTTATCATCACAATTTTGCAAGATTATTGTTTTAATCATTTTCAGGGTGTGATTTTGAGATTAAGTTGCTCACAATTGGTGGGAGAAGATTGAAGCTTACAATTTGGGACAGAGGCAACTGTTGGAATATTTTTGAATTATAGTTTTCATTTTAATCTTTGATTAATGATGCTTTTGGAAGTGATAGTTTATGCTAACATGTAATATTTTTCTCTTCTTTTCAAGTTAGTCATTGCTTTTGGTGCCATAAATAGATTGTAGAGCTATTAACAATTGATGAAAGATATGTATATATGATTTTAGTTAGGTGAACTTTTGGATTTTAATAAGAACATTTAACCTTCGGATGTTGAAAAAACAAGAACGTAAAATATCTATAAATTTTATTTTGTGAAACTAATCAATGGCAATTTGAAGTGTTAAAAGAGACAACAATATTGACTTTGGCTTGAAACGTACTCAAAATAAACTTAAGGACAGCATATTAACACATGTCTATAGGGGAAAAGTGTTATCTGATAGCATCTCCACTAAAAACTGTGAAGAGAAGACACTTCTAATTCCAATACGCTATTATGTCCAATTTATTAGAAATTTTGAAGAAAGTTCCATTAATGTCCCTTTATATTTTTAAATTATAAAATGTAATATTCTTTTTTTCTTCACTGTAGCATCACTTAAATAATAATGCAATATTCTCTTTTTTATTCATGTTTTATCTAATGTTATCCTATGTATGATAAACAAAAAAAAAAAAAAAACCAATAGCGTTACTTAAATAATAAAATGCAATATATATTTTTTATTGTTTGATTTAATTCTATCATTTGTGTGATAAACCCAAAAAACAAAAATAAACAAAAGCAAAAAATTGGCCATAGCATCATTACAATTACCAATCCGTGGGTAGCACGGGTTACATACTAGTATATAATAATAAGTGAACCAAGAGAAATTCAAATTAGAATTCTAACATTAAGTTTCCAATTTTGTGCCATGTGTCATAAATTATTATATTCTTAAAGAGTTTTATTTCTTAATTTTAGAATAAAATGTGAAACCACATCATAAATATTCATCCAAGTGAGTTATTAAGTACAAAAACCAAAGAGTCTAGATTTTTTTTTTTTTTTGTGAGAAATTAAGAGTCTGATTAAATGAATTGTTAAAAAAAAAAAAAGCTTCACAATAAATTTTTTTTTTTTTTAAATATGAAAATTTACATTTATACCTAATAATATCCTTACAATTTTTTTTTAAAGAGTTAACAAAAAATAAAAATGACTATCAATAATATTTAAATTATATATATATATATATATAAAAAATTATATTATGCATTTTTTATATTTTTAAGTGTATTCATGCATTTGCATGGAGTTAACAGCTAGTTTATGTAAATACATAATCACAGGGCTCAAGATCCTCTCTAAGGAGGATGAAATTGAATAAAATTCAAATCTCTCTCTCTCTCTTCTTCTCTCTCTTCTCTCTCTCTCTTCTCTCTCTCTCTCTCTCTCTCTCCCTTCCTCTCTTAGAGTTATTTGTGTGTATGTGTAGTATATAATAATATTATATATTTGATTTAATTGAGTATTAATATGACATTTCAGTAGTATAGATTTTTAGTTTTAATCATGTATTATGAGATCATTTTGTTTTAGTGAAACTTTTAACTTCTTAAACATTTGAATTTTTATTTAATACACTAGATGCCAAATATATATAATAAAAAAAATGACCCACTAATCTATATATCTATATATATATATATAATAATAATAGGTAAAGTTGAGAGAAAATCCAATTAGATTCAAATTTGAATTAAATTAGAGTCTAATTTTATGTCATGTGTCCCATCTAATCTAAGTTTTTAAATATTTGTGCCAAGTGAGTTAATTTAATGTAAAAATTAGATTTTTAATTTATGCCATGTGTCCCATCTAATCTAAATTTTTAAATTTTTGTGTGAAATGAGTTAATTTAGTGTAAAAAACAAGCAATCCAATATAAGTATAAAAAATATAATTTTTGAATGATTTTATATTAATGAGCCTTTTTTTTGTATAACTAAAAAAAATTCAAGTTTATATGTCTCATATATATATATATATATATATAAATAGCCAAAACTAAGAGAAAATCCAATTAAATTCTCAACTAAAGTCTAATTTTGTGCTACATGTCTCATCTAATTTTTAAATTTGTGTTTCAAGTGAATTATTAGGTGCAAAAATTAAAGAGTCTAAATTCAATTAGATTCTAAATTGAATTTTAATTGGAGTTTAATTTTGCACATGTGTTCCATCTAATTTTTTAATTTTTGTGACAAGTAAATTATTGAATGCAAAAACAGAAGAGGCTAGATCTAATTAGATTCTAAATTATATATATGTAATTGTGATTGTTTTTAAATATATCCATGCATATGCACAGGGTTACACACTAGTAAAAAAGTAATACATCAATAAAAAATCATTGTAGGCAACTATCATTCTAATTAATCTCTCAAAATACTCTATTTTCTTTTAAATTTATATGCCATCTAACATTTCACTATTCTTTCCTAACCTAAAGATCAATAAATTAAATATTATAAAATAATAATAAAAATAACAACAAATTTAAGGAAAAAAATATTTTACTTAAGAAATTATGGGGGGAAAAAAAACATATTGAACACATAAACTAAAAAGTGCATTATTGGAACTCGGTTGAGAAAACATAAAGCTACTTAGACAATATTTTAGTACTCATAAGAAGTAGGTTTTTTATTGTATAATTTATAATGAAATTTATTTAGCTAGATGCCTTAAATATAATTTTATTAGAGCAACTAAAATTTTTTCATGATTAATTCCACAAAAAATAATGAATTTAAGAGGAGTTTTTATAAAATTTGTATAAGCTACTTGTAATTTTATTACTCTTTTTTTTTAATATTACAAAAATTTCACTTGTTTTTATGAGAAACAAGTTATATAAAAGAAAATTTCTGAAAAATTATATCATTTTTCTATGTTTAGTTGCAACCGTAAAAATATGCTTGAAAACGTGAATTTTTACTCCCCTATTTTATATGGTGTGAGATAAAGTTGTTTTATGAAAAAAAGTTAATAGAAAACAATCTCAAACATAAGTCATGAGTTTTACATTGACCAAAAATATATTTTTTTGACCCCTTTTTATTTATATATTACCAAATACATAAAAACATGAAAAATTATCTTCATAGTTATCCATGAAAACAATAATTTCCTTAGTCCTAACATAGCTTCGTCTCTGGACTTTAGTACATTGATAGTGCAACTCAGATACGAAGGCGAAGAAAATTTGAAGTTTAAACTATATATTAATACAATGTAAGATGAAACTCATTTCTTCCTTTCCTATACAATCAACTGAAATATTTGCATCTTCTATAAAAATAAAAACTGAAATATTTGCACAAACCCACTATATATATATATATATATATATGTTTTTTTTTTTTTTTTTGAGAAGGTAGTGTCCCACTATAGTAATAGTGTCTGTTTGGCATGATTGGCATGATTAATATCAGAAAATTAATTAAGCTGAAATGAAATAATACCAACAATATTGAGCTTGGAACCTTCACTTTAGTATTCTACATGTTGTTTGTCTTTAAAAATCAGTCTTTAACGTATATTCATATATTGTGTCGCCTTGATGGTCCAGAAGGTGGAACTGGGTTGGGGTTTTTGGGAGGGAACCTAAATTTTGGGGGATGAGCAGATTCATGATGGTGGTGACAGTTCTTGTGGAATTTATGGTGGTGGTGGTGGTGGTGGTGGTGGTGGTAGTGGGTTAAACGATGGATTATATATTTTGCTCCATTTCCTAAGTGGGGAACAAGGTAAATAAGCAAGAGAAGAATTAGCACAAACTGTTTAGAAGCCATGAGAGGAAAGATTTGACCCTGATAAGTACTGCTTATCAGTGCTACGCTTGCATGTACATATACATATACTGCTGTAAGAAAAAAAGTGAGTGATAAGTCAAAGAAAAAGAAAAGTTGGGCTCATATGGTACCTTGGTTTGGGAGATTGAAAATACAGAAAAGAACAAAGGCAAAGACTCAAAAAGGTAAAGTTGTCCCAAACGACGCACTAATTGGGGGGTCGAAAATGTCAAAGTTTTGCAGTGTAACTGACATTGTTAGAGCTAAGTTAACATTGTTTTTATATAGAAAATTAATATGGTTTTGACAAAAAGGTAATGAGAAACGAGGTGAGAGTATTAATTGAGGCAAAACGGGTTTGCGATTGCAGGTGGGAATAGATGAAAACAGTGTTAGAGCATCTCATTTATAAGTTTGTTACCCTTTATTGGACTTTTCTGTCACTCTCTCTCTCTCTCTCTCCTTGTAAAAGTCACGATTTTACATGAGACATGAGGTATAGGAGGTAGAAGTGGAATAAATTCATCAGTTGCAAGGACAATAAAATAGTATATATTTTCTCTATATTCACACTATTTTAGACTTTTAGTTTACACTTTTTTATTAAAGGGTAGTCAAACTCAACCATATATAAAGAGTCGGCGAGTCAAACTCAAGCTCATCACTTTAAGTGAGGTGAAGTTGTAGACGCCACTAGACTAAACAGCCTTTCTCTAAGTTAGTTCACCATTAAAAATATTAGAAGATAGAAGAGAAGAACTTGAAATTCTTTTCTAAATCGAACATGTGGTTCACTAATCAAGAAAGAGAAAAAAAAAATGTTGGAAATTATGAAAATATTTTTCTCCTAGATGGTACTGCTGGGATTTTCTTCCTTATGATGTTGATAGTAGAGAAAAAGCGTGGTATTTAGAAGATATGTCAATATTCTCTTCCTTCCTCAATCAAGTTTAAATTTTGAATTAATTCATTAGTACTAGGTCGGCGAGGCAATGTTTAATGCAAGTTTAACTCATCACCGTGGAAAGTGGATTGCTTTCAAGATTCCACATTTTTCATTTAGCCCCCCAAAAAAAATCTGGTGGTATTTTTCACACGTTTGACAGTTTTAGTAGCTTGAGATTTTACTTTTTTTTTTTTCTTTTTTTTTTTTCCATAATTGCAAAGAACATCTCACATTCAATATCAACTCAAACCAAGTTTGGAAGTTTGTTAAAAGCATTTTAAGGTTTTGGGTAATTTTTCACATATAGTATAGGCCTCCGGTTTCATGAAACAGGGTATGAATCTATTTGCTTTGAGGTACTTGGTCAAGGGTAAGTTTTTGACCAAACCATAAAATTTACTACCTACTTCATCGCCATCATCTTCTTCTTTTTTCTTTTATAATTATTTTATCGGCAATTATAGAATTACATTGTATTGTTAATATAAATCTTACATTGTAGACTAAATAAATGTATACAATGTTCTACACATTTGCAAAAAGTGTGTAATTAAGAATTTTCCTTATTTTATTTTATGAAAATATTAGCCTTCTTCTTGTTAATGGTCTTATGGTCTAATGATATCTTGCCCCACCTTATGCGGTTTAATTCTAGGGTTCAATTCTTTACAATTATACTTAGAAGAATAAATTAAAATCTAAAATAAAAAAATCTAAAAACAAGCCTTCCTATAATTATTTTTATATGCAATGTATTACACCCCTCTCTTTCATAGATATGAGTTCCATGTGTGGGACCGACACGTGGGCTCTACCCTTATGTGAGAAAGAAAAGTGTAGAAAATCAAATGCGCAGAATAATTTCACCTATATTGCCATGATAGATCACATTTTAATTCATTCTAATTTGGTTCTCTCATTTCCTAGATATTTAGTTGAAACTATCTCAAAATATTAAGCCTTCTTCTTGCTAATGGTCTTATTCCAATGATATTTGGTCCCACCCCTTTTTTTTTTTTGAGATAGTTTCAACTTACGGCATCCGCTCTTGATGATAACTCTTTATTATTAGATCAAGACACCAATCAGTTTTTTATGTAGGCAAAAATTGAATTTTAGATCTCTTATTCAACCATCAAAGACTTTATTAGTTAAGCTAACTGAACCCACGATATCTGGTCCCACCTTATGCGGTTTAATTCTAGGGTTCAATTCTTTACAAATACACTTAGAAGAATAAATTAAAATAAATAAAAAAATCAAAAGTTTAAAAACAAGCCTTCCTATAATTATTTTTATATACAATATATGTATTACACCCCACTCCTTCATAAATACGAGTTCTACGTGTGGGACCCACATGTGGGCTATATCCTTATGCTAGAAAGAAAAGTGTAGAAAATTGGATGCGCATAATAATTTCACCTACATTGCCATAATAGATCACATTAGGGGTGTCCACGAGTCGGGCCGGGTCGAGTTTGTGCCCAACCCAAACTCAACCTGAACTTCACGGGTGGGGAAGATTTCAACTCGCAACCGACCCGTCAACAATTCCAGATCAATCGGGTCGGGTCATATCGGATATCGGGTGTGAATCGGTCGGTTTTGGGTTTTCCGATTTCGCTAGATTTTGGCCGAAATTTGGCTGGATATTGTCAGATCTGGTCAGATCTAACGAGATTTTTCTGATGTTCCTTCGTATCTATGAAAATATGGACGAGATTTGGCCGAGATCTAACTAGATTTGGCCGAGTTAGAGTCGAGCTTACTGAAGTTTGGCCGAGTTTGAGTAGATCTGGGCTAGATTCGCCGGATTTAAGCTTATCGGAGTGAGGATTTTAGCAAATCTAAGTAAAGGAAGGCCAAAGGTGGCCGGATCGGAGCTGAGAAGCCTAAACGTCGTCGGATTTTGGCCTTTTTTTGAGGTTTTGTCAGGCGGGTCGAGTAGATCGGGTTTTTGGGGATGGAAACCACCACTCGCCCCGCCGGGGTCGGGTTCTGAAGATTGGGACCCGTCACCGACCCGTCGGAGGTGTCAATCCGACCGTGACGAGTCGGTTCCGGTCAAGTTGGTCAGTTTTGGCGGGTCATCGGGTACTCAGGATAGCCCTAGGTCACATTTTAATTCATTCTAATTTGTTTCTCTCATTTCCTAGATTGTCTATAACAAAAGTCGTTAACACTGTTGGAACGACCATATTAAATTAAAACACTCAATAAATGTGATACCCTGAAACATAATTATCATATCGAGATTAGATCTTTTGTTTTTTTGGTATCATATATTGAATCGTATTGTGGGAGGGTTGAGCTTGCAAGTGTGTCTGGTATAGGGAAAATAATTGAAATAAATCTTGGCTCTCTGATGAGAAGTGCACAGAGTTGTTTTTGATTAGTGTGGTTTATGGGATGAACCAAAGGACATTGAGGCACACAAGAGTTCATCAATGTCTTTTGGTTCATCCCATTAATTACACTGATCCCAAAGGAAACTGGAGCTTTGATGAATAAACTTCAGGGATTCTGTTTTGTGTTATCTTAGTAGGAATTGAATTAGTGTGGCTTATATGGCATGAGGAGGTCCCTGCCTTTTTAAGAGATGATGTTGTTAATCTGATTTAGTCTAAGTTTTAATATGAATAAATCTGCTATCCAAAAATAAAATCTTGAAAATTAATAAAATACTATAAATCTATATCTATATCTATATCTGTATCTATATATATCTACAAGCTGAAGCGTAGTATTTATTGTTGCTACGCTCCTGTTGAGCCACATCAGCATCCACGTCATTATTCTATTTCTTTTAATTTTTCTATAATCTTTTTAATGTTACCCATTTTTTTAATATTTACACTTTCTCCCTCCCTTACCTTTTTATTTCCCCACTACCTTCTACTTTAATATCACTCTTCGTCTTTCCCTTCATCTTCCCTTATTTTGTCTCTTCTTATTCATACCATTTCACTATAAATTTGTCATTCTCTCTTCCATTCTTATATAGTTTTCCCTCACAACAAAAGTTATCTCTCTCTCTCTCTCTCTCTCTCTCTCTCTCTCTCTCTCAATTATTTGGTTGATTTTTTTTTTTTTAAATTTTTCTTGCATATTTTATTTAGGTTGATAATTTTTTATATTCTTTAAAACTCTACTTTTGTTGATGTGATTTAATTTTGTTTTTTTTTTTTTTTTTTTTTTTTTTTTTTTTTTTTTTTTTTGGTATAACTAAAAACATTCAAGTTTATATGTCTCATATATATATATATATATATATAAATAGCCAAAACTAAGAGAAAATCCAATTAAATTCTCAACTAAAGTCTAATTTTGTGCTACATGTCTCATCTAATTTTTAAATTTGTGTTTCAAGTAAATTATTAGGTGCAAAAATTAAAGAGTCTAAATTCAATTAGATTCTAAATTGAATTTTAATTGGAGTTCAATTTTGCACATGTGTTCCATCTAATTTTTTAATTTTTGTGACAAGTAAATTATTAAATGCAAAAACAGAAGAGTCTAGATCTAATTAGATTCTAAATTATATATATGTAATTGTGATTGTTTTTAAATATATCCATGCATATGCACAGGGTTACACACTAGTAAAAAAGTAATACATCTGTAGGGACTCGGTTTAGAAAGGTTCCCCAACAATACATTTCTAGAGAGTGGGACGAAGGGTTAGGCCCTAATAGACTAGCAACGGGACATAAGCCCATTTTCACCATTGAAGGGGAGTGAACCCCATTTTACAACTAATGGTAGCTCATCGGCACTTATTCGAGGAGGTTCCTTTTTCTTTCCTCCCCTCTAACTGCTTTGCTCGCCCTTCTTATATAGTTCTCCTCCTCTCCCCTTCTTCCTTCTGTTGATCATCCATTTGCCTCCCCTCTGACCGTCCGTCCCATCAGAGGCCTTATCAGTACTCGAGTGGTTCACCATCATCACTGTTACCCTATCAAGGGGTTACATCCCCATTAATGCGGCCAGGGGAGTTAGATGAACGCATTTAGTGTGGAGGTGACAACCTGTTCTCGGCCTGTCCCCCTCTTGAAATTAGCCTCGGTACGCCGAGGACAGGGATGTCCTCGGCGGGGTCCAAAAAAGCATAGGTCTTCACACACCAGTCTCGGACGATCATCCCTCCTCGGCCTAGGCCTTGGGCCAAATGCAAGATGGGCCCAGGCTCCCAGGCTTACGGGCCCCACAACATCAATAAAAAATCATTGTAGGCAACTATCATTCTAATTAATCTCTCAAAATACTCTATTTTCTTTTAAATTTATATGCCATCTAACATTTCACTATTCTTTCCTAACCTAAAGATCAATAAATTAAATATTATAAAATAATAAAAAATAACAACAAATTTAAGGAAAAAAAATATTTTACTTAAGAAATTATGGGGGAAAAAAACATATTGAACACATAAACTAAAAAGTGCATTATTGGAACTCGGTTGAGAAAACATAAAGCTACTTAGACAATATTTTAGTACTCATAAGAAGTAGGTTTTTTATTGTATAATTTATAATGAAATTTATTTAGCTAGATGCCTTAAATATAATTTTATTAGAGCAACTAAAATTTTTTCATGATTAATTCCACAAAAAAATAATGAATTTAAGAGGAGTTTTTATAAAATTTGTATAAGCTACTTGTAATTTTATTACTCTTTTTTTTTTTTTAATATTACAAAAATTTCACTTGTTTTTATGAGAAACGAGTTATATAAAAAAAAATTCTGAAAAATTATATCATTTTTCTATGTTTAGTTGCAACCGTAAAAATATGCTTGAAAACGTGAATTTTTACTTCCCTATTTTATATGGTGTGAGATAAAGTTGTTTTATGAAAAAAAAGTTAATAGAAAACAATCTCAAACATAAGTCATGAGTTTTACATTGACCAAAAATATATTTTTTTGACCCCTTTTTATTTATATATTACCAAATACAGAAAAACATGAAAAATTATCTTCATAGTTATCCATGAAAACAATAATTTCCTTAGTCCTAACATAGCTTCGTCTCTGGACTTTAGTACATTGATAGTGCAACTCAGATACGAAGGCGAAGAAAATTTGAAGTTTAAACTATATAGTAATACAATGTAAGATGAAACTCATTTCTTCCTTTCCTATACAATCAACTGAAATATTTGCATCTTCTATAAAAATAAAAACTGAAATATTTGCACAATGATGTAACACTGAAATATTTCCAAATTAAGGATTAATAGAAACGCGTCTAGCATTCAGATCTTTCCTCCTCCAACTATTAAATTATTAAGAAAAAAAAATAGTAATAATAGTGTCCCACTATATATATATATATATATTTTTTTTCTTTTTTTTTGAGAAGGTAGTGTCCCACTATACTAATAGTGTCTGTTTGGCATGATTGGCATGATTAATATCAGAAAATTAATTAAGCTGAAATGAAATAATACCAACAATATTGAGCTTGGAACCTTCACTTTAGTATTCTACATGCTGTTTGTCTTTAAAAATCAGTCTTTAACGTATATTCATATATTGTGTCGCCTTGATGGTCCAGAAGGTGGAACTGGCTTGGGGTTTTTGGGAGGGAACCTAAATTTTGGGGGATGAGCAGATTCATGATGGTGGTGACAGTTCTTGTGGAATTTATGGTGGTGGTGGTGGTGGTAGTGGGTTAAACGATGGATTATATATTTTGCTCCATTTCCTAAGTGGGGAACAAGGTAAATAAGCAAGAGAAGCATTAGCACAAACTGTTTAGAAGCCATGAGAGGAAAGATTTGACCCTGATAAGTACTGCTTATTAGTGCTACGCTTGCATGTATATATATATATACTGCTGTAAGAAAAAAAGTGAGTGATAAGTCAAAGAAAAAGAAAAGTTGGGCTCATATGGTACCTTGGTTTGGGAGATTGAAAATACAGAAAAGAACAAAGGCAAAGACTCAAAAAGGTAAAGTTGTCCCAAACGATGCACTAATTGGGGGGTCGAAAATGTCAAAGTTTTGCAGTGTAAGTGACATTGTTAGAGCTAAGTTAACATTGTTTTTATATAGAAAATTAATATGGTTTTGACAAAAAGGTAATGAGAAACGAGGTGAGAGTATTAATTGAGGAAAACGGGTTTGCGATTGCAGGTGGGAATAGATGAAAACAGTGTTAGAGCATCTCATTTATAAGTTTGTTACCTTTTATTGGACTTTTCTGTCACACTCTCTCTCTCTCTCTCTCTCTCCTTGTAAAAGTCACGATTTTACTTGAGACATGAGGTATAGGAGGTAGAAGTGGAATAAATTCATCAGTTGCAAGGACAATAAAATAGTATATATTTTCTCTATATTCACACTATTTTAGACTTTTAGTTTACACTTTTTTATTAAAGGGTAGTCAAACTCAACCATATATAGAGAGTCCGCGAGTCAGACTCAAGCTCATCACTTTAAGTGAGGTGAAGTTGTAGACGCCACTAGACTAAACAGCCTTTCTCTAAGTTAGTTCACCATTAAAAATATTAGAAGATAGAAGAGAAGAACTTGAAATTCTTTTCTAAATCGAACATGTGGTTCACTAATCAAGAAAGAGAAAAAAAAAATGTTGGAAATTATGAAAATATTTTTCTCCTAGATGGTACTGCTGGGATTTTCTTCCTTATGATGTTGATAGTAGAGAAAAAGCGTGGTATTTAGAAGATATGTCAACATTCTCTTCCTTCCTCAATCAAGTTTAAATTTTGAATTAATTCATTAGTACTAGGTCGGCGAGGCAATGTTTAATGCAAGTTTAACTCATCACCGTGGAAAGTGGATTGCTTTCAAGATTCCACATTTTTCATTTAGCCCCCCAAAAAAAATCTTGTGGTATTTTTCACACGTTTGACAGTTTTAGTAGCTTGAGATTTTACTTTTTTTTTTTTTTCCATAATTGCAAAGAACATCTCACATTCAATATCAACTCAAACCAAGTTTGGAAGTTTGTTAAAAGCATTTTAAGGTTTTGGGTAATTTTTCACATCTAGTCTAGGCCTCCGGTTTCATGAAACAGGGTATGAATCTATTTGCTTTGAGGTACTTGGCCAAGGGTAAGTTTTTGACCAAACCATAAAATTTACTACCTACTTCATCGCCATCATCTTCTTCTTTCTTCTTTTATAATTATTTTATCGGCAATTATAGATTTACATTGTATTGTTAATATAAATCTTACATTGTAGACTAAATAAATGTATACAATGTTCTACACATTTGCAAAAAGTGTGTAATTAAGAATTTTCCTTATTTTATTTTATGAAAATATTAGCCTTCTTCTTGTTAATGGTCTTATGGTCTAATGATATCTTGCCCCACCTTATGCGGTTTAATTCTAGGGTTCAATTCTTTACAATTATACTTAGAAGAATAAATTAAAATCTAAAATAAAAAAAAAATCTAAAAACAAGCCTTCCTATAATTATTTTTATATGCAATGTATTACACCCCTCTCTTTCATAGATATGAGTTCCATGTGTGGGACCGACACGTGGGCTCTACCTTTATGTGAGAAAGAAAAGTGTAGAAAATCAAATGCGCAGAATAATTTCACCTACATTGCCATGATAGATCACATTTTAATTCATTCTAATTTGGTTCTCTCATTTCCTAGATATTTAGTTGAAACTATCTCAAAATATTAAGCCTTCTTCTTGCTAATGGTCTTATTCCAATGATATTTGGTCCCACCCCCCCTTTTTTTTTTTTTGAGATAGTTTCAACTTACGGCATCCGCTTTTGATGATAACTATTTATTATTAGATCAAAACACCAATCAGTTTTTGATGTAGGCAGAAATTGAATTTCAGATCTCCTATTCAACCATCAAAAACTTTATTAGCTAAGCTAACTGAACCCACGATATCTGGTCCCACCTTATGCGGTATAATTCTAGGGTTCAATTCTTTACAAATACACTTAGAAGAATAAATTAAAATTTAAAAAAAAAAAATCAAAAGTTTAAAAACAAGCCTTCCTATAATTATTTTTATATACAATATATGTATTACACCCCTCTCCTTCATAAATACGAGTTCTACGTGTGGGACCCACATGTGGGCTATATCCTTATGCTAGAAAGAAAAGTGTAGAAAATTGGATGCGCATAATAATTTCACCTACATTGCCATGATAGATCACATTAGGGGTGTCCACGAGTCGGGCCGGGTCGAGTTTGTGCCCAACCCAAACTCGACCTGAACTTCACGGGTGGGGAAGATTTCAACTCGCAACCAACCCGTCAGCAGTTCCAGATCAATCGAGTCAGGTCATATCGGATATCGAGTGTGAATCGGTCGGTTTCGGGTTTTCTGATTTCGCTAGATTTTGGCTGAAATTTGGCTGGATCTTGTCAGATCTGGTCAGATCTAACGAGATTTTTCTGATGTTCCTTCGTATCTATGAAAATATGGACGAGATTTGGCCGAGATCTAACTAGATTTGGCCAAGTTAGAGTCGAGCTTACCGAAGTTTGGCCGAGTTTGAGTAGATCTGGGCTAGATTCGCCGGATTTAAGCTTATCGGAGTGAGGATTTTAGCAAATCTAAGTAAAGGAAGGCCAAAGGTGGCCGGATCGGAGCTGAGAAGCCCAAACGTCGTCGGATTTCGACCTTTTTTTGAGGTTTTGTCAGGCGGGTCGGGTAGATCGGGTTTTTGGGGACGGAAACCACCACTCGCCTCGCCGGGGTCGGGTTCTGAAGATGTGGGGACCCGTCACCGACTCGTCTGAGGTGTCAATCCGACCGTGACGAGTCGGTTCCGGTCAAGTTGGTCAGTTTTGGCGGTCATCGGTACTCAGGACTAGCCCTAGGTCACATTTTATTCATTCTAATTTGTTTCTCTCATTTCCTAGATTGTCTATACAAATCGTTAACACTGTTGGAAGACCATATTAAATTAAAACACTCAATAAATGTGATACCCTGAAACATAATTATCATATCGAGATTAGATCTTTTGTTTTTTTGGTATCATATATTGAATCGTATTGTGGGAGTTGAGCTTGCAAGTGTGTCTGGTATAGGGAAAATAATTGAAATAAATCTTAGCTCTCTATGAGAAGTGCAAGAGTTTTTTTTGATTAGTGTGGTTTATGGGATGAACCAAAGGACATTGAGGCACACAAGAGTTCATCAATGTCTTTTGGTTCATCCCATTAATTACACTGATCCCAAAGGAACTGGAGCTTTGATGAATAAACTTCAGGGATTCTGTTTTGTGTTATCTTAGTAGGAATTGAATTAGTGTGGCTTATATGGCATGAGGAGGTCCCTGCCTTTTTAAGAGATGCTGTTGTTAATCTGATTTAGTCTAAGTTTTAATATGAATAAATCTGCTATCCAAAAATAAAATCTTGAAAATTAATAAAATACTATAAATCTATATCTATATCTATATCTGTATCTATATATATCTACAAGCTGAAGGTAGATTTATTGTTGCTACGCTCCTGTTGAGCCACATCAGCATCCACGTCATTATTCTATTTCTTTTAATTTTTCTAAATTTTTTAATGTTACCCATTTTTTTAATATTTACACTTTCTCCTCCCTTACCTTTTATTTCCCCACTACCTTCTACTTTAATATCACTCTTCGTCTTTCCTTCATCTTCCCTTATTTTGTCTCTTCTTATTCATACCATTTCACTATAAATTTGTCATTCTCTCTTCCATTTTTATATAGTTTTCCCTCACAAGAAAAGTTATATCTCTCTCTCTCTCTCTCTCTCTCTCTCTCTCTCTCTCTCAATTATTTGGTTGATTTTTTTTTTTAATTTTTCTTGCATATTTTATTTAGGTTGATAATTTTTTATATTCTTTAAAACTCTACTTTTGTTGATGTGATTTAATTTTGTATTTTGTATTTTTTTGTTCTCTTTGATTGTTTATCTACTCTAATCAATTATTTTTTTAAATTGCAAATTACCCTTTAAATCCAGTTGAACAATATTCAAGATTGTAAGAGTTTTGTCTTTGTCTCTCTCCAGTAGGACTACCATTCTTTTACCAGAGTAGACAAGGATTACAATATATGATGTTGTCTTAACATTATTGCAGGTACTCTTTTATCAAATTTAATTGTTTTCCTTTCTCTTTTTAAGTTATACTATTAAAATATGAATATTGATAGTTTTAGTGACATGTAATGCATAGTATGATATTGATATGAGTGTTTTTTATGAGCCTCCAATAAATGGCCCTATGCTATGGGAATAAGTAAATGGCCAACAAATATAAAGGCTAATGCAAAAGGTTAGTGTCACTTTATTTTTGTTAGCAATGTACTTTCTAAATTTATCGTTTGAATTTTCAATCTTTATAGTTTAAACATTAAGGTCATATGGTGATTTGCTCATCATGTGTTTGATGTTTTGTTTATAGACAAATACCATAACTCGGGCTTTATAATACTTTTGTGCAAGATTGACACCATCAATTGATGGGCATAATTTTTCGTTCATTAGATTGTATGCTTTTTCCAATATGGAGGTGACTCTATTTTCATAAGTATTTGTCTCTCTAATTAAAAATTCATATGTTTGGTCTTTGGTACATCTAATTCAAATAATTGGAAAGAAATTTTAAAATTAGAATTTTAGGTAATCAAAATTTTACTTTTATTTTTGGGTTGTGATCATTTATCAGATATAATACCCATTGTACGGTCCCGAGATTCCCATACCCCCCCTTCTTGGGCCGCGATCTGGAGTCAACAACGTGGCTCAAGGGCCCAGCTGTTGCCTTGCCCAAAACCTCGGCCTAAGCCCACGAAAGCTATGAACATGAGGATGAGTGTCACTCTAAGGCCCGAGGGCCAACCATCTGATGCTCGCTCGCAGCATAGCCTATGTTCGGCGAGTCATCCCCGAGAAAGGCTAAGCCGACTCGGCCCTATTGTCATCCACATGACCAGCCGTATCTCGGCAAATGCCCTTGCCGAGCATATTTTCAAGAATTGGAGCCAAGTTCCAATGCCACTCTCACCACTTTCCGATATCACCTAACCACCCACTTATGGTTAATGGTATTAGACCTCACATTGCACTATGAAAAAAAGCAATCATGATCATTCCACTAATTTCAGGCTATAAATACAAGAGTTGGAAGAAAGAGAAGGGGAAAAAAAATGGAGAGTGAGAGGAGAGAGAGGGAGAAATGGTTTCAGTAAGTCTCTGTGCCGAGAACTGCCCACAGTAGGAAATCCTTGCCCCCATACATAAATAAATTGTGAGCCCAAGTGAGATTTCAGCCTAGCAGCCTCATCCTTGGCTCACACAATTGGCGCCCACCGTGGGGCTCTCCTACAAAGCCGTGGTTCAGCCAAGACTTGCACACAGGAACATGTCCGGGAGCGACACCGAGAGTGGTTCAGTGGGGTCCTCATGAGGATCCTCCTGGTGAGAATGGAGGCAGAAGAGGCGCGAAGATAGGAATCACGAACGCGAGGAAGAGAGGTCTGGCCTCGGGGGAGGGTCGTACCAAAAACAACGAACGATGTCCGTCGCTTCAGGGCACAGGCAACACAACGAGTGGGACAAAGAACTTGAGCGGTTGCACAGGTTAGTGAGAGATCTGGAGTTAGAGGTGGAGAACAGGCACCGCAGAAGGGATGGAGACAACCAAGAAATGAGACTTAATACCAGGGAAGATCTTCACGAGACAGGTTCCAATCAAAACGGATCCCATCACCACCGAGAACGTTCATGTTCACAAGAATCTCGTTGGCGAAGGAAACGCTCACGCACGCAGGAATCCCATCAACGCCGAGATCGTTTGCGATCACGGGAACGTGCGGACCGAGGTTCGAATTCTCCCAAAGAACAGCGACCTCGGAATGTGGCCATGGATATAATTAGCCATACACTTCGCAGAGCTGCTCGGACACCATTTTCGGCTGACATCGAGAGGGCCCCCATGCCAGACAGGTTCATATGCCCTCCGTTTAACTCCTATGATGGGAAAACGAACCCAGTGGAGCACGTCAGCCATTATATTCAGATGATGTCACTGCATACTTACAATGATGCACTGATGTGCAAGGTATTTCCTTCAAGCCTGGCCCACACCGCTTTGAGATGGTTCAATAGGTTGCGGAAAGACTCCATTCACAATTTTGCCGAGCTGATATAGGAGTTCAAAATCTGGTTTGAAACCTGCAGCTAGGTGCCCCAACCAATAGACGCGTTGCTGTTCATGAAAATAAGGGTAAGAGAAACCCTTCATAGTTATGCTAGCTAGTACTGGGAGCTTTACAACAAGATCGGTGGAGGGAACGAGAAGATTGCTGGGAGCACTTTTAGAATGGGATTGCTCGAGGATTCCGAGCTAAGGGAATCACTAACCAAGAAGCCTCCCGAGGATATGAGAGAGCTGATAAGACACATAGAGGAGTACAAACGGCTGGAAGATGACTAGCTGCAAAATAAAGGCAAAGCACCAATGGTAAATCGTCCTTGGCTGGGCGGCTTTCAACCAAGAGCCTGGGGGGATCTGAGGATTCACGAGCTAGAAGCACCAACCGGGGAGGTAAACGTGGCATTTAAGGAGCCAGTGCATAGGATCATCGATAAGATCAAACACACGCCATACTTTAGGTGGCCGAACTAGATGGGCAGGGACCCATCTAGAAGGAATCAAAACTTGTTCTGCACTTACCATAAAGATAAGGGCCATACTAGTGAGCAGTGCCGAGTATTAAAGGACCATATCGGACAGCTGGCCAAGGCAGGTCACTTAAAGGAATTTGTGGTAGACGCGAGGGACCGAGGGACGGGGCAGGACGCTGAACAGAGGGGCAACCCTCTCCCACCCCCCTCAAGATAATTGAGGTTATCCATGTTCCTCCGAGGAGAAAGAAAGGGGTGTTGATGGTAGTGCCAGTCGAAGGAAACTCGGATACGCAGCCGCCCGAGAAAAGGATAAAACTTGCCTGGGAACCTATCGCTTTTGATGATAATGATTTGGAAGGAACGATCCAGCCGCATGATGATGCCTTGATAGTTAGCGTCCGGATAAGTGGCTTCTTGGTGAAGAGAGTGATGATACACTAGGGGAGTAGGGCTGATGTGATGTATCCGGATTTGTTCAGGGGGCTCGGGTTAAAAAACGAGGATCTTAACAAGTATACAACACCCTTGGTAGGGTTTGATGGCAGAGTGGTAATCCTTGAAGGGCAAGTTTCCCTACCAGTAAACATGGAAGGCAGGGAGGCGATGGTAATGTTCATAGTGGTCGCTTCGTTCTCCCCATACACGACAATATTAGGAAGACCGTGGATCCACACAATGGGGGTTGTGCCATCCACGCTGCACGTAAAAGTCAAATTTTCCACCGAGCAAGGCATTGCCGTAGTACGGGGAAGCCAGCAAACGGCCAGACAATGCTTAGTCGCCATCGTCAATAATGAAAAAGAGCGAACCAGCCAGGGGGAGACCTGCCGAGATAAAGGAACCATCTGAGGATACCCCTTTATAGCAATTACAAGATTCACGAGAAGAAAAAGGGGGCGGAGTGACCGAAGAAATATTGAAGGTAAGGATATTTCCGGATGAAGGTAGATACTTCCAAGTAGGAAGAAGGCTAACGGGTCAGGATAGGGTAGAGATGTTGCTATTCCTTATGCAGAATGTGGATGTGTTTGCATGGAGTCCATATGAGGTACCCGGAGTGGATCCCGAGTTTATTGTCCATCGACTTAACGTAGACTCCTCCTTCCCTCCTAAAAAGCAGAGGCCGAGAAGGTTAGCTAGGGAACACATTGAGGCGGTGAAGGCGGAGGTTCAACGGCTGAAAGAGGCTGGGGCAATAAAGGAGATCTATTTCCCGGAATAGTTGGCAAATACCATCGTGGTAAAGAAGAAGAGCGGTAAATTGAGGGTTTGCGTAGATTTTACGGATCTGAACCGAGCATGTCCGAAAGATCCTTTCCCCATGCCTAAAATCGACCAGTTGGTAAATAGCACGTACGAACACCCGCGAAAGAGCTTTCTGGACACTTTTTAGGGGTATCACCAGATTGCCCTAGCCCCTGAGGACCAGGAAAAGACAGCATTTATCTCCCCGAAAACCAATTATCATTATATGGTAATGCCCTTTGGGTTGAAAAATACCGGAGCCACTTACCAGCAGATGATGACGAGGATGTTCCGAGATAAAATAAGACGAACGGTCGAAGTGTACATTGATGACATGGTGGTGAAAAATAAGCGGCAAGTGCAGCACGTAGAGGATCTCCAGGGGGTGGTTGAAATTCTTCGGCAGCATAAGTTACGTCTTAATGCCGAAAAGTGTGCTTTTGGGGTGGGAGTCGGCAAATTCCTGGGATATCTGATCACCAACTGGGGAATAGAGGTAAACCCCGACCAAATAGAAGCCGTGAAGCGACTAAAACTGCCAAGCAATCCGAAAGAGGTGCAAGTATTGACCGATATGCTAGCTGCCCTTAACCGGTTCATCTCCAAGTTCGTCGACCGCTGCCGACCATTCTACCAGCTCCTGAAGAAGTGGAAAGGATTCCAATGGGATAAGGAATGTGATAAAGCTTTTCAAGATTTGAAGGAGTATTTAGTGCAAGCGCCCGTGTTGATAGCCCTAGATTCCGGGGAGGATTTGTTTATGTACCTATCAGTGTCCGACCATGCAGTGAGTACCGTGCTACTCAGGGACAAGGGAGTGCAGCAACCCATATATTACATCAGCAAGACTTTGATTGATGCCGAGACAAGGTACTTGCCGCTGAAAAAGCTGGTGCTAGCCCTAATCCATGCTACGAGGAAGTTGCCGCGTTATTTCCAAGCCCATACAGTATATGTCCTGACCGAATATCCCCTGCAGTCACTACTAAAGAGATCAGACTTCACGAGCTGAATAGCTAAGTGGGAGACCAGACTAGGGTCCTTTGACATACGGTACAGGCCACAAAACGCAGTAAAGGGGCAAGTCCTAGCTGATTTTGTCGCTGAATTTTCTCCCAAGAATGGCGCGAAGGTGATTTATCAAGTGGAAGTTCGCCCGTGGAGGGTGTTTGTGGACAGTGCTTCCAGTGCATTGGGGTCCAGCGCCGGGATCATCATTATCAGCCCTGAAGGGATACGCCTGGAACATTCATATAGGCTAGGATTCCGGGCCTCTAATAACGAGGCCGAGTACGAGGCCTTCCTTGTCGGATTGAGGGCTGGGCTAGAAATAAGAGCTCGGGATATGGAGATTTATTCGGATTCTCGGCTGGTCGTCAACCAGATTCAGGGAACCTTCGAAGCCTGAGATCTCCGGATGAGGGCATATCTACAATCGGTGAAGCAAATTATGAACAAGTTCAACATGGTAAAGGTATTCCAGGTAGGCCGAACGCAAACCAGACATGCTGATTCTTTGGCCACGCTAGCGTCATCAATGGTAGAAGGGGTCCCTCGGCTGATCCGGGTACAACTAATACCGGAGCCCAACATCTGCATGACGAATAGCGCCAACACAGAGGGGGTCTAGGCAGCCATGATTGCAGCGGCCGGGCCAAGCTGGATGGACCCAATCATCGAGTTCCTAGTAGAGGACCGACTCCCGAGGGACGAAAAGGAAGCCGGTAAGGTTCACCGAGTAGCACCCCGATACTGGTTATCAACGGAACACCAGCTATACAGAAGGTTTTTTGGTGGGCCATATCTTTTATGTTTGCACCCAAGTAGGGTGGGCTAACTACTAGCCGAACTTCATAGGGGCTTGTGTGGTAGTCATGTTGGGGGACGCTCGTTAGCCCACCAAGCAATGACGCAGGGATTCTGGTGGCCGCAGATGCAAAAGGATGCCACCGAGCATGTATGAAAATGCGAACAATGCCAGAAGCATGCACCGTTGATCCATCAGCCAGCAGGTCACCTAAATTCGATTAGTAGTCCTTAGCCCTTTGCACAATGGGGGCTAGATATTCTCAGCCCATTTCCCCGAGCAACCGGCAACCGAAGATTCGTGCTGGTCGCCGTGGATTACTTCACCAAATGGGCAGAGGTGGAGGCTTTAGCTAACATCCGTGACGTGGACTTCAAAAAGTTTATATGGAGAAACATAGTCACCAGGTTTGAGGTACCGAACTCACTGATATCCGATAATGGGCTGTAATTTTGACAATAAAGCTTTTCGTACATTTTGTAGTGATCTCGGCATCAAGAACAAGTACTCCACACCGGCTTATTCGTAAAGCAACGGTCAAGCCGAGGCCACCAACAAGGCAATCCTGAACGGGCTCAAGAAGAGGTTGGACGGCACAAAAGGCAGATAGGCTGAAGAGTTACCGAATGTTTTGTGGGCGTACTGAACGACCCCCAGGAGGTCCACCGACGAGACCCCGTTCTCTTTAACATACGGAGTTGAAGTAGTGATACTAGCCGAGGTAAACCTTTGCAGCACACGCACGACAAGTTTTGACCTCGCCCAAAATAGCAAGCTAATGAAAGAACGTTTGGACTGGTTAGAGGAGTGCCGGGAAACAGCGACTATTCGACTGGCCGAGTATCAGCAAAAATTCGCCCGCCGTTATAACTGAAAAGTAAGGACAAGGGAATTTAGCGCTGGAGATTTGGTGTTGCAAAAAGCAGTGGGGAATATGCAAGACACAAATTCTGGAAAGTTAGCCTAGACTTGGGAAGGGCCTTACCGAGTTACTGCAATCGCTGGTGCCGAAGCATATTATTTGGAGGGCCTAAACGAGAGACCACTACCTCAGCCCTGGAATGTCCATAATCTTAAAAAATTTTATCACTGATTGTCAGTAAACTGTGTTGTAAGACGGATGTAGTGCCGTGAAGGCGTACTATTAATAACGAAGGCAAAGATTGCCCACGCATGTACTTGACCCTGATGACAACCCTAAAAAAAAAAATCCTAAGGACAAAAGCATGCTGCTCGGTTCGATCACATTCACTGAGCAGGTGGAAACCTTACATCTTAAAATATCCTAAGGACAGAAGCCTGCTGCCCGGTTCGATCACATTCACCGAACAGGTGGAAACCTTACGTCTTAAAATATCCTAAAGACAGAAGCCTGCTGCCCGGTTCGATACCTTCACCGAGCAGGTGGAAACCTTACCTCTTAAAATATTCTAAGAGCAGAAGCCTGCTGCCCAATTCAATACATGCACCGAACAGGTGAAAACCATAGTCTAAAATTCCTTAAGGACAAAAAGCCTACGGACTGGTTCGATCGTATTCTCTATTAAACCTTTCTAGACCCAGGCTCCCCGACCACCGAACCAGCGCAAAATCTTATGGCCAGATGAAGTAGGACCAAAGGCCTTCCGTCAATTCGCCCTATATCTAGTTGTAATCAATGTTGTGCCTATAGAAGTCAAGCACGCACCGTCGGGTTTCCGTACATTAAGGGCCGATCAACCCTTCTCCCCAAAGGTGACCTCCTTCGCCTGCTCTTCAAAAGCTACGCATATACAGAAGAATAGGGATACAATAAAAGGGCAGATGTACTGATAAGCATTCATAAAATAGTTGTCCAGCAAATAAACCGCCATCAAAATACACCCATTCACATAATAAGAATAAAGATAAACTAAATAATTGTCTTTTCACCAAAACATGGTGACATGAAGGTTGAAACCAGAGACCAAAAGACTGTTTAGTTGCCACAACCCGACAACATAGGCAAACCTTTTTAAAATAAAAGTTATCCGGGATAAGGTAGAAGAAGGTAAAGTAAAACCAATAATCATTCAACAAGATCCACAGGGTTACCCTCGACGGTTGCTCTAGGAGGCTGTCGCTCGGACACAGGGTTCTGAGACTCGGCATTATCTCCAGGCTGGTCTCCGGTGTAGGGGTTACTGGTAGCCTCGGCCCCGATTAGCTCTACATGGGCGTCAATTTGCTCTACCAGTTCCCTCAAACTGTCAGTCTCCTCATCATCTGTAGGTTCGTTGAGGTTCTGTGGAGCTGGGGTAAAGTCGGGCAAAGGAACCTTGTTGGGGTCCCTTAGAGGCGAATCCTCGGGCACTCCCAGGGCGAGCAAGGCGGCCATCCAGCCATCTTTGAAGGATAACTACCGGGCTTCCATGACAACCAGTTCCACCCCTTTCTCGGCATCCGCAAATCCTTCATCATACCATTTATTCTCGCTAGCCGCCAAGGCCGCCCACAAGTCGGCTATTTCCTCCACTAAAGCAATGTTTTTGCTCTCCACTTCAGCCAGCCTCAGCTTCCCTTCATTCCACTACAACTCCAGATCTGTCAACCTCTTCTCCGCCAAGGCCCTGGCCTTCTCTGCATCAGCAACCCTCTTCTTGGCGGCAGCAGCGGCTTTCACTTTGCCCTTCGCCGACCTAATAGCCACCTCCTTCCCGGTCATTTCCTGGTCAACGTCCTGAATAGGGTCCTTCACTCGTTCGTTCAGAATGTGAGCCAGCTGAACAGCCTGATGAAAGGAGATAATTAGCACGGCAAACAAGGGCAATATGCATGGCAATAGTAAAAATATAGGTAAAAATGAAAATACAAGGGAAAAGGGGTTACCGCGATAGTGTGCCACTGGAGCCTCCTACCCATTGAGTCATCAGTCCCTTCCGTGAAGGCACTCACATCCTCGGGGAGACGCAGGCCATGCGCTAGGCATTAGGCTACACGGCCCCCTTCCCCCTTCTCCCACACCCGGACACTGCCATCAGCATGCAAAGGCTTCTCGTCTAGCTCAAAGGACGGTTGCCATGCCGGTACAGGTTGGGATGAGGATGCCACGTTGGTTCCCGCCAGAGCCGAGGCTCCCTGGACGACTACGGACCTTGATGATTGGAGGGGAGTTCCAGTTTGAGCTTCGTCCGGGCTGGCAAAGGTCGGCGCTGCGGTCCTTTGTCTTTTACGGGGTTTCGTGGGCAGAGGGTGAGGAATAGGGTGAGCGGGAGAAGTCTGGCCACAACCTTGAATCGACTGCTGCTGCTCGGTCTGGCGTGCACTGGGAATAAAGTGGCTAACTGTCAAAGTTTTACGGGTCACCATTTCTTCAACCTCAACGGAATGTGTCCTGGAGGAGTTATTGGATTCCGCGGCCGCATTCTCGGCTTCTTCTACGGGATTCTGTTGTTCTTCAATGTGCAACTGCTAGGTAGGGGCTTTGTCTTGTATAGCTTTGATAGCTTGTTCTCAGAGGCTTCGGGATACTAGCTCGGCAGATTTGTCCCTTATTGGTGCGAGCTCGTTCGAACAAGTATGGCAACGGCCGATGTCCCGAGCTTCACCTGCGGTGAAATTTAGAGGTAGAAAGTCCGTGTGTCGAATGTCGATATAAGAGAGAAGGGGGTTGTCTACTAAAAGAGCTTGGGTGAAAGGCTGCCAGGTAGAGTATACTGGATGAACGCCGAGAATGAGATGGGATGCGCGGAGTTGCCCGTCCCAGTGGACAAAAATCTCAGACCTAAGTACAAAATTTAGGTCCCGTACGTGAACTGTCCTGACATCGAGACTAAACACTGAACCGTCTGCGGAAGGAAGGGAGTAAGTCAGTAAAAAAAAAATAATAATAAAAAAATTAAAAAAAAAAAACTGAAACTGAAACGAACCAACTTCGCGTCGCGCGAGGGGAGGAGGGATACCACCGGTAAACCAATTGCCGCATACCCGGACAAATTCCCCGGCTGAGTTTCTATTGGAGTCCGGCAAACATGAAATTAGTCGTACCCTCTTGTCTCTAACCTTTAAATAGTAGTTGAATTTCTTCTTCCCACATAAGTTGTACATGTGGTTTATGTTATGATGGTCCAGTTGCAGACCAAATGTATGATTTAACCTACCTATACAACTCACTACCCGGTAAAAGTTGGGGGGAAGTTGGTCGGGACTTAATCCGTACTATTTAAGGGTGTTGAGCAGTAGGGGGTCAATGGGAAACCTGACCCCACCCTCCAGGATCAACATCAACAGGAAAAAGGCAGTATTCGCCCCTCTATGGAGTATAATTTCGCTTTCATGACACTACGTGACCTCCACATCCTCGAGAACATTGTAATCTCACCTAAAGTTCACTAAGGACGCCCTAGTATTAAGGGGGTGAGCAAAGCCCATTTTAAAGACTAGGAATTAGAGAGGACTTTGTAGAAAAGAAAATAAACTGGAGAAAAAGGGGAGGGAGACTTACTTCTGGCTCTAGGGGAGGAGTAGATTCTGGGTTAGAAAGCAAAGGTGCGAATAAATGCTCGACAAAGAGAACTTTCGATAAACAGAGAATGAGGAAGTGAAAAATGGACTGAGAACAGGCTATTTATAAAGGCCAAGGAGGAACGGGCATCAACCAATGAGCAATAATGAGGGGTTAATGAGCAAAAATAGGAGGGTTAATTAGCAGAAAACCTTACAGATACCAAGGGCTGCCGATGCACGCACGCCTCGGTACACGAACAGACAAGTAGTCATGGCAAGTGAACCAGAGAGGCGGACGTGATGCGCCTTTTGAGGAAAGCATTAATGGGCTTCAGAAACTGCCCAGAGTACGCCCGCCAAAGTCCCTTGGGTAACCGCCGCCGCTCTAGCTCCTTGATTCATTCCCGGGAACGAGCACGAATCAAGTGGGGGCTAATGTATGGTCTCGAGATTCCCATACCCCCCTTCTTGGGCCGCAATCTGGAGTCAACAATGTGGCCCAGGGGCCCAGCCGTTGCCCTGCCCAAAACCTCAGCCCAAGCCCACGAAAGCTATGAACATGAGGATAAGTGTCACTCTAAGGCCCGAGGGCCAACCATCTGATGCTCGCTCGCAGCATAGCCATGCTCGGCGAGTCATCCCCGAGAAAGGCTAAGCCAACCCGGCCCTGTTGTCGTCCACATGACCAGCCGTATCTCGATAGATGCCCTTGCCGAGCATATTTTCAGGAATTGGAGCCAAGTTCCAATGCCACTCTCGCCACTTTCTGATATCACCTAACCACCCACTTACAGTTAATGGTATTGGACCTCACATTGCACTATGAAAAAAAGCAATCATGATCATTCCACTAATTTCAGGCTATAAATACAAGAGTTGGAAGAAGGAGAGGAGGAAAAAAAAATGGAGAGTGAGAGGAGAGAAAGGGAGAAATGGTTTCAGTAAGTCTCTGTGCCGAGAACTGCCCACAGTAGGAAATCCTTGCCCCCACACATAAATAAATTGTGAGCCCAAGTGAGATTTCAACCCAGCAGCCTCATCCTTGGCTCGCACACCCATATTTTTGGGTTGTACTTCTAGAATTTTTTAGACCATAATTTAAAATATCTGAATTTTAATAGAGAAAATAATATTGCCCCAAATTTTCTATAATAATCTTTCAAGTATCATATCGATAATATTATTAAATAAAGATATTTTCATTAAAATTGTGCACAATGTTTCTCTATTAATTTCTATATATTAATTTTTTAACGGTTGAAAGCAGATTTGAATTCCTTTGTTTTTTTTTGCTATTTACAAGCTATTTTTTCTACTTTATGTTTATTAAATAACAAGAATTCGTATGGGTTTCATAAGCAACATTGATAATAATAATAACAATTGAACGGTTTTAGACCCCTTAAAACACAACCAGATTGGTTAGCCTAGATTAATTAGTCAAGTTGTTACTTAGTCAAATTATGCAATTCTAGGTTAAAGCAATCAAATAATCATATCAAAATAATAAAGCAGCGGAATAATAAAAGACACAATGATATGATCACCCAGGAAACCACTCGGTAAAAACCTGAGGAGGATTTGACCTAGCTATCCTCAAGGTAAACCTGAATCACTATGCGAAAGAATTGAAGTTCATACAGAAGGACTACAAGCTCCCCGCTTGACTTCCTAATGCTACCCAGCAGCAGAACTTACTGACACGATCACGTGCAAGCTCCGAATCCATGGACTCCTTCTTTCTTGAATTCTTTAATCAGCTACAAGCACCCACGCTTGATATTCTTTAAGTTTCAATGGTAGCAACCAAGTTGATCATCAAGATATTGATACTATCTCTAACTTGAAAACCCTAAGCTTTGTGTAAAGGAAAGCTCCTTTAGATCTCACAAGAGATTTACACAAAACAGCAATGTATGAGCAACAATCTTAGAGAGGTTTGGGTACAAAACCCTAAAATACCAAAGAGGCACAAGTGGCACTCTAATCTCTCTAAAAAGCTCTAAAAACCCTACCTAGGGTTAGCTTATGATGTCCTTTAAATACTGGAAAAAATGGCTCGCGATTTGGGCTTCAAACGAATAAATTATGGCCTTTTTACGTTTGCTGATTTTGCTGATAAGTGACTTTCGATTGATCGAATCTAATTTCTGATCGATCGAACCAGGCCGAAAATCACTAATACTTTTGCAGCCACTCGATTTCAACTTTACATAAAAGACCCAACTTTGAGCAAGCCTAAACAAGACTAAACATATTGTTTTGATCATGGTTTGCCAACATTACATATTAGAGTTCTAAATACATAAAATCCTAAATCTTTAAAACCTAACAAACTCCCCCTTTAGCAATCCGTGACAAAACACAAACTAAAAGCTCAAAGTTTACAAAGTAAAAGCCCATTACAAAAATAATGCTCATAACAACAAATCCAATCTTAACTACTATCCATCAGTTGCAAGTGTAGACAGTAGCTCAATTGAATCAACCTGTATATTTCCTGAAACACTCAACAAACGCATAAACGCATGTGTGACAGAAAAACAGTAAATCAACAAATATGCAAACTAACTCTCCCCCTAAGTTAGATACATCAAAAACAATGTTAACTCCCCATAAACATAACATTCTTGTATCAACTATTTCTCCCCCTTTTTGTCACGTATTGACAAAGACAACTCATACAAAGAGTAAACAGTCAACATACGCAATAAAGGATAAGAGAAAATAGAGAAAGAAAGGGACACAAAACAGTTCAACTCTATAGAAAATAGAGACAGCTCCCCCTATGAACAACACAAGTTAAAAAAACTTTTCTCCCCCTATCAAAAATAAGAAAAATAAAACAAGTTTTGGGAAAAACAGTTTTGGGGAAAAATAAAGGAGATGGGGGAAAATCAGCAGCAGCATCATCAACAGGATCAGGTACATCCTCACCAGCAGGACCAAAGTTAAAAACTAAGGTGAGGATATACATGAAGAAAAAATATTCTCTCTTTCAATAAAATGCAAACATGGCACTATGTGACCCATAAACAGTTACATGAGTAGAGAAAATATTTGCATATTGATTATCCATTATATCTCTTAAGAAAAATATTTTCTACAGTTCACACATAAAGAAATAGCATATACTAGAATGTACAAAACTCAAAAATTAATCAATCAACTTTTAAATCAAGTTGAGTACCTATTTTAGCAAAGTGTATGCATGTTATGTGTAAAAACAATGAGAGATATGACTGCAAAACTGCAAGATGGATACAAAAACAATACAATGCATGTGAATCCTAAACACAAATAATGCATAAAAAATTTTGGTAAAAAAAACATAGAAACTGAAAATTTTTCAATTTCGATCGATCGAACATCAATCGAGTCAGGCAGACTCAGACCAAAAAATTTAATCGCAATTTCGATTGATCGAAAAACAGGTTCGATCAATCGAAAGTCTGGAAAAATCAGATTTTTGAAAAACAAAGCATTTTAATGCATAAACTCCTCAAAGCACATTGTTTTATAAAAAAATGCATGAGTATGAGATGAAATTTTTTTTTTTCAAAAACACTTGAATTTAACCCAGATATTCCAAAATCAAGATTTTCAATCAATTTGTCTTCAAAGCGCAAACATTAAACACATTTTGCATTAAAATCAAGGAACTTTTAATCTTAGATGGCCACAACAAGATCACACACAATAAAATGTACCAAGTTTAACAAAGAGTAACTTGTGTAGTGTGTGCAACTAGCAAAAACTTGAGATACATGTGAGGTGATATATGAATAGCAATTAATCACAAAGTCTACACAATCCATCACAGAGAATTTAAAAGAGACTATCACCTAAAGAGTTACATCCTATAACTCCCACATCTCCTAGAACAAAAGCTTGCAATCATATAAGTTTCTTGTATTTTTGCCTCAATTTTTTTTTTGTTTGTGAGATGGCATCAAGCTTAATAGTACACACCAATTTTATTTATATGAGATGGCATCAAGCCTAATAGTACACACCAGTTTTAACATTAAGCAATTAAGCTGAGGCAACACCTTATGTTCTTTTTGTGCATGTGCTACACTTTCTCGAGCACAAAATCTTATGATATGCACTAAAATGTTCATGACTGGCTAGTGAACAGTGGTGAGATGGTTATTTATGCCTTTCTCAAAAGGATCAAGTTCGACAATCAAATAACATGTGACTTCAAGATTAAGACAAAGTGATAAATACCATAAACATCTTTCCCACACAACATGCACTACAAAGTTTCAACTAGTAAAGTGCAATAATTAAGCTCATCCGAGCTAAACAAGGTACATAAACTTGTTATGTAAAGATAAGGTGGCCAACCTTGATTTCAAATCCATGATATGAAATACAAAACACAAAAATCTTTTTGGTTTAAAAAATTTTATGACCAAAAACAAAAAGCACACATTATGCTAAATGAACAATGCAAATGCAATGCATGACAATGTTTAACTAAGCTATAGAGGGTACACAAACAAGAAATATCAATTT
>NW_027069742.1:781665-865521 GCF_002906115.3 Quercus suber
TTAGGGAGGATTTGACCTAGCTATCCTCAAGGTAAACCTGAATCCACTATGCGAAAGAATCGAAGTTCATACAGAAGGACTACAAGCTCCCCGCTTGACTTCCTAATGCTACCCACCAGTAGAACTTACTGACACAACCACGTGCAAGCTCCGAATCCACGGACTCCTTCTTTCTTGAATTCTTCAATCAGCTACAAGCACCCACGCTTGATATTCTTTAAGCTTCAATGGTAGCAACCAAATTGATCATCAAGATATTGATGCTATCTCTAACTTGAAAACCTTAAGCTTTGTGTAAAGGAAAGCTCCTCTAGATCTCACAAGAGATTTATACAAAACAGCAATGTATGAGCAACAATCTTAGAGAGGTTTGGGTACAAAACCCTAAAATACCAAAGAGGCACAAGTGGCACTCTAATCTCTCTAAAAAGCTCTAAAAACCCTACCTAGGGTTAGCTAATGATGTCCTTTAAATACTGGAAAAAACGGCTCGCGATTTGGGCTTCAAACGAATAAGTTATGGCCTTTTTACGTTTGCTGATTTTGCTACTAAGTGACTTTCGATCGATCGAATCTAATTTCTGATCGATCGAACCAGGCCGAAAGTCACTAATACTTCTGCAGCCACTCGATTCCAACTTTACATAAAAGACCCAACTTTGAGCAAACCTAAACAAGACTAAACATATTGTTTTGATCATGGTTTGCCAACATTACATATTAGAGTTCTAAATACATAAAATCCTAAATCTTTAGAACCTAACAACAATAATAATATTAATATTAATAATAATAATAGTAAGTTTTTTTTTTTTTTTTTGAGAAAGAGGGGAAACTTATAAAAGTTATTCTACCTACAACTTAACTTCTACCTACTTTGATTATCATTAAAATACCAAAAAAAATAAATAAATAAAGCTGCAAAATTTTTGACCCCACGAGGTACATGAATCAAGTGTATCCAATTAAACACTAGCACTAATAAAAATAAATTCTGAAATATAGAAAAATAATGAATCGATCGCATCAATACCAGCTAGCAACTATAGCTACTACTATTCCATGAAATTTACTCATTTAAGCTGAAATAAAAACTTCATTATTTAACAATCAAAATGTAATCTCAGCTCATTTTATTCAACATTTAAATTCAACTTCATCCTCCAAATCTATTGAATTATATATATTCTCTGAGAGAGAGAGAGAGAGATTTATGGTAATAATATATGTTTTTAATCATCTAAGGAAGTGAGTTGATTGAAGATTTCAAAGAACAGAATTTTTGCTTGAGTGAAATCACAGTGCAGCCCTCAATATCATTGCAGTTCAATTATGTAACTGAATTATGAATTAATATTATTAGTTCTACCCATGCATAAAAGATTTTTTTTTATTTTATGAAAACATTAGTTGATCCTAGCTAGGTTTGTTTAAATGCAAAATTTATATATATATATATATATATGTGTGTGTGTGTGTGTGTGTGTGTGCCATTAATGTCTTCCCTGACCAAATGATTTTTTAAGTCATATATATAGATATAGAGTTCCTAAATAACTTATAAGTTAAAACCCAAATCCATAATAGAACTAAACAATCAACGCATGAACATAAAATATCAATTATTTTTTGAATTACTGCTTCAAATTTACACAATTGTTGGAAGCACTTAAATTCAAATATAAATTGAAAAAAATCTACATAAAGTGTTCTCATGGAACGTTACAATGCATTAGAAAAAAAATAAAAACAACATAGCTACCAAGGATATTTCCTCCAGTAAATTACATAAAAAATAAAGTTACCTAATTCAAATATCCCATTTTCCAACATTTCATTTCACCTTTTAATATATGAAGGTAAAATAAATGATGTGGATATTAATAAATTTTCAGCTACTTCAAAATTATTAGTAATTAATTTGTGTAGGAGTATTGATAGTTCAAATATATTGTCTTTTGATTTTTTTAAGGAAGTGGAAATTGAATAGGTTTGAAGAAGTAATTCAATTAAATAAAGAGAGGAAGAGCAAAAGAACTGGATATTAATGACTACTCAGCTGTTTCAATATTATTAATAATTTAATTATAAGAGACTTTTGATATTATAAAGACAATAATTTAATATTATTGTCTTTTGATTTTCTTAAGGAAAGTGGCAATTGAACAAGTATTGTATCGTGAAAGACTATTTGGCTTGGGCTTTTTAATCCCTCCGTTTGACATGTCATCATTTTCCGTTAGGGTAGTGACGGCAAGGACCATTTTGAGAAGCGCAAATTAGATTAGGGACTAAATGTGGAAAAATGAAAATGTAGAGACCAAAATGGAAAAAACGCAAAATGTATAGACTAAATTTGCATTTACACCTAAATACTATAAGGCTTGAGGAGGGTATATGAAAAGCTTTTATTCATTTAATCCACAATAAAAAATTATTGCTAATAACTAGAGCAATCACTAATCCATAAAATACGAACAACACTATAAATTACAATCCTAAACAACTTAAAAATTACAAACTAAAAACATCATTCAACTACACAATCACAAAATGATCATACAATGTGATCACAAATATTTTGTACATGATCAAATTACACGGGGAAAAGAAATCCTTCTTCAAGCCAACATAGAAGGGGACAAAAATGTAAAATATGGACTAGCAATTGCGCTGTAATGTGAATCAAATGACGGGGAATACAACTACTATTTTCAATTCTAAAAAAAAAAAAAAAAAACTATCAATAAATCCTTCAACATACAACTTTCAAAACAAACACATTTTGTATCCCAAAAAACCAAGCATGCAAAAATATTGGAGTGGATCATTGGGATTGTGAATGTTCTTACCCTTATGGAAACAAGGAATTACATATAACATGTAAAATGTTTTCAATTGACTTGAAAATGTATAAATTAGTCAACTGATTATGGTAGAATTAATATTTCAAAAAAAAAATTCTACTATAAAATATCCTCATTTTGTTCCAAATAGTAATCTCTAATAAAAAATTATATATAGTTCCGTGAGCTAAAGCTCCTGTCAACATGGATCCTACTATATATATTGGTGATACATATATAAGAGAGAGAGAGGAGTCGAGTACTGCTCCAAAGTGCTTAAAAGTACTGAGAAGCAGAGTTAGATTTGGAAAAGCCAAATGGGTGCCCTAAATAATTGCGTACTAGTACTACCACTACTTCGTATATATATAGGATCAATAAGAAAGCAACACACATTAGTCAATGTATACTTTCTTTTCCTAGTCTTTGCTATTTCCACCACTCAGACTTCAAATAACGACTTCCATGTCAAAAGTCTAGGAGAATCAAACAAACAAAACTAAACTAGACCTTTTTTTTTTTTTTTTTGCTAAAATGTAAAACTTACGCATTAAGTTTCATCAGAACTTACTCCTAAAGTTTCATGAAAACTTGGACTGAACTTTGGTTGAATTCTTGTGCTTTTTTCTTGAAAACCATATTAAAACTAAAAGGAAGATGTTCTTCAATAATAATAGAAATTTATAAGAAATAAAGATGAAAATTTTCAACGTTCTTTTTTTGACATTTCATTTAACATTATTTATAAATAATAAAATATTAAAAAATCCTTAAATGTTTATATTTCTCACATACCACAACTTTTAAAAATCTAATGAAAGGTTCTAAGATTTTAACTCTCATTTAATGCCTCTATTATGAAAATCACCGGCCAGTAAAATATAATAATAATAAGAAACGTTATAAATGGGATCATGAAAAAACTAATTAACCATGCTAGAAATTTAGACCCCTTAAACCAATTAGATTAACCTAGTTAATTAGCCAAGTGATTAACTTAGTCAATTTATGCAAATCTAGGTTATCACAATCACACAATCATATCAAGAATATAAAGCAGCGGGAATATAAAAGACACAATGATATGATTACCCAGGAAACCACACGGTAAAAACCTGGGGAGGATTTGACCTAGCTATCCTCAAAGTAAACCTGAATCCACTATGCGAAAGAATCGAAGTTCATACAAAAGGACTTACAAGCTCCCCACTTGACTTCCTAATGCTACCTACCAATAGAACTTACTGACACGACCACGTGCAAGCTCCGAATCTACGGACTCCTTCTTTCTTGGACTCTTCAATCAAGTACAAGCACCCACGCTTGTTATTCTTTAAACTCTAATGGCAGCAATCTTGTTGATCATCAAGATGTAGATAATATCTCTACCTTGAAAACCCTAAGTTTATGTGAAGGAAAGCTCCTCAAGGATCTCACAAGAGATTCACACAAACCGCAAAATATGAGCAACAAAGACTTAGAGAGGTTTAGGTACAAAACCCTAGATACAAAAGAGGCACTCTCTTCTCTCTCTCTAAAAAGCCTTCAAAAACGTGGCTTAGGGTTTCCTTTATATAGTGGGAGAAGTAGATCTAAAACCCTAATCCTTAATGGGCTTGGGCTGAGTTGGAAATTCTGCAGAAAAAACATTCTACCTAAGATTTGATCGATCGAGTCTTTCTTTCGATCGATCGAGCCAGGCCGAAATGCACCAATGCATTTGCAGCCTCTCGATTCCAACTTTACATGAAAGACCCAACTTTAAGCAAGTCTAAACAAGACTAACAACATGTTTTGATCATGGTTTGCCAACAATACACATTAGAGTTCTAAATACATAAATTCCTAAATCTTTAGAACCTAACAAACTCCCCCTTTAGCAATCCGTGACAAAATACAAATTAAAAGCTCAAAGTTTACAAGTAAAAGCCCTTTACAAAAATAATACTCATAAAACCAAATTCAATCCTACTTACTATCCATCAGTTGCAAGTGTAGACAGCAGCTCAATTGAATTAATCTGTATATTTCCTGAAACACTAAACAAAATGCATAAACGCATGTGTGACAGAAAACAGTAAATCAACAAATAAATTCTTGACTTCACAAAACACAAAACAAAGACATATATCATGAATAACTCATAAATATAAATCAATGAGCAATGAACAAGAAACAAAAATAAAAACATAAGTAAACTAACTCTCCCCTTAAGTTAGATACATCAAAAACAATGTTAACTCCCCCTAAACATAACATTCTTGTATTTTCCACACATATTCCCACATTTCAAATAAATCTCCCCCTTTTTGTCACGTATTGACAAAGACAACTCAATAAAGAGTGAACATATGTAATAAAGGATAAGAGAACCAAGAGAACACAAAACAATACAACTCTATAGAAAAAAGAGACAACTCTCCCTAGGAACAACAAAGGTTAAAAACAAGCTTCTCCCCCTATAAAAATAGGAAACACAAAACAAGTGTTGGGAAAAACAGTTTTAGGGAAAAATAGATAGGGGGGGGGGAGGGGAACACACAAACCAAAGTTAAAAACTAAGGTGAGGATACACATGAAAAAAATATTCTCTCTTTCAATAAATGCAAACTTGACACTATGTGACCCAGAAACAATTGCATGAGTAGAGAAAATATTTGTACATTGATTATCCATCATATCTCTTAAGAAAAATATTTTCTACAGTTCACACATAAGAAATAGCATATACTAGAATGTACAAAACTCAAAAATTAATCAATCAATTTTTAAATCAAGTTGAGTACCCAATTTAGCAAAGTGTATGCATGCTATGTGTGAAAACAATGAGAGATATGACTGCAAAACTGCAAGATGGATACAAAAATCAATGTAATGAAACACAAATGATGCATGAAAAAAATTTTGGTCAAAAACATAGAAACTGAAAATTTTTCAATTTCGATCGATCAAACATCAATCGAGTCAGGCAGACTCAAACCAAAAATTTTAATCGCAATTTCGATTGATCGAAAAACAGGTTCGATCGATCAAAAGTCTGAAAAAATCAGATTTTTGAAAACAGAGCATTTTAATGCAAAAACTCCTCAAAGCACATTGTTTTATAAAAAAATGCATGAGTATGAGACGAAAAGTTTTTCAAAAATACTTGAATTCAACCCAGATCTTCCAAAATCAAGATTTTCAATCAATTTATCCTCAAAGCGCAAACATTAAACACATTTTGCATTAAAATCAAGGAACTTTTAATCTTGAATAGCCACAACAAAATCACACACAATAAAATGTACCAAGTTTAGTAAAAAGTAACTTGTGTAGTGTGTGCAACTAGCAAAAACTTAAGATACATGTGAGGTGATATGTGAATAGCAATCAATCACAAAATCTACAAAATTTATCACATAGAATTTAAAAGAGACTATCACTTAAAGAGTTACATCATATAACTCCCACATCTCCTACAACATAAGCTTGCAATCATGTAAGTTTCTTGATTTTTGCCTCATAATATGCACACCAATTTTAATTATGTGATTTGGTATCAAGCCTAATAATACACACCAATTTTAAGCATTAAGCATTTAAACCGAGGCTACACCTTATGTTCTTTTTGTGCATATGCTACACTTTCTCGAGCACAAAATCTTATGATATGCAATAAGGTGTTTATAATTGGCTAGTGAACAGTGGTGAGATGATTATTTATGCATTTCTCAAAAGGATCAAGTCCGACAGTCAAATAACTTGTGACTTCAAAATCAAGACAAAGTGATAAACACCATAAACATCTTTCCTACACAACATGCACTACAAAGTTTCAACTAGTAAAGTACAATGAATAAGCTCATCAAAGCTAAACAAGGTACATAAACTTGTTATATAAAGATAAGGTGACCAACCTTGATTTCAAATCCAAGAAAAATTAATGCAAAACAAATAACAAACTTTTTGGTTTAAAACAAATTTTATGACCAAAAACAAAAAGCACACATTATACTAAATGAACAATGCAAAGCTATGCATGATAGTGCTTCACTAAGCTATAGAAGGTACACAAATAAGAAATATCAATTACTTAATTAACCCATGAGTACATGTACAAACTAGTACATACTCACACAAAATCAAAAATAGCTTAGCACTTATATAACACATACTATTCAAGTTTCTCCACAATGTCAAGCATGTTCTAAATCAAGAGAGAGATATTATAACTCATGTAATCCTCAAGAAAAATAAAACAAGACACAAAATAAAATATTTTTGTCTTTTTGAAATTTTTTAATGTTTTTGGATTTTCTTTTTAAAAAAAACAACCAAAAACAAAAACAAAACATGTCCACAATTAATTGAAAGAATTAAATCAAGGACAAGTTAGCAACACTCACCTTGGAGAATCTTTTCTCACCCATATAGCACGATTCTTCGGCTTTGTAGGTGAAAATCCATGTGAAGCAGAGTGTATTGGAGTAATTACACCAATCTTCTGAGAGAGACTGAAATCCTGCAAATTCCTTTCACAAGCCAACAAGCTCAAATTTTTCAAAAGAATATGAAACAATTTATATGGACTTAGGGCAGGAGACATATCATCACATGTCCTAGATTGAAACACAGAATGCTTAAATTTCAATTTATGACAATTAGGACGAATGTGACCATGGACACCACAAAAGTGACAAACATGAACAAATTTAGGAATATCAGTATTCCTAACAACTAATCTAGTCTCAGATTTAGGTTTTTGCCTCAACAAAGAACAGTTTGATATAATATGACCAACAACACCACAAAGGTGAAAGGTAGGCACAAAAACAGATTTCTTTTGCACACTAGTAGCAGGTTTAGACATAAGTTTAGAAACTTTAGCGTTAACATCAGAACTTTTACCTTTGTCTAACCTAACAAAATAAGTCTTCTCTTTATTATTCCTCTTGAAAGGGGGGATATAAACTTTCTCAGTCTTAGGCTTAAGAGAAACAAAAATACTTCTGTTATCAACAGCAGGCTTGGTACTAGTTAAATTTTCAATTTTAGTTTTAGATTCAACTAACTCTTGTTCCAAACTTTTCATCTTCTCATCTTGAGAGGAAATTTGGTTTCTCAAAAATTCATTCTTTTTATTAAACTCATCTAATCTCACAATCAAATCCTCTTTTTCAAGATTAGTCAATTTTAACTCTTCTTTAAATTTCTTAGAAATTTTCAAAGATTTAGATAATTCCTTACGAAGAGTTTCAAAAGCATCAAAAAAATTAACAGAAACAATAATGTCCTTTTTATTCAAATCATCACAAACAAGAGCTACCTGCTCTGATACCACTTGTTAGAAATTTAGACCCTTTAAACCAATTAGATTAACCTAATTAATTAGCCAAGTGATTAACTTAGTCAATTTATGCAAATCTAGGTTATCACAATCACACAATCATATCAAGAATATAAAGCAGCGAAAATATAAAAGACACAATGATATGATCACCCAGGAAACCACACGGTAAAAACCTAAAGAGGATTTGACCTAGCTATCCTCAAGGTAAACCTGAATCCACTATGCGAAAGAATCGAAGTTCATACAAAAGGACTTACAAGCTCCCCGCTTGACTTCCTAATGCTACCCACCAGTAGAACTTACTGACACGACCACGTGCAAGCTCCGAATCCACAGACTCCTTCTTTCTTGGACTCTTCAATCAAGTACAAGCATCCACGCTTGTTATTCTTTAAGCTCCAATGGCAGCAACCTTGTTGATCATCAAGATGTAGATAATATCTTTACCTTGAAAACCCTAAGTTTATGTGAAGAAAAGCTCCTTAAGGATCTCACAAGAGATTCACACAAACCGCAAAATATGAGCAACAAAGACTTAGAGAGGTTTGGGTACAAAACCCTAGATATAAAAGAGGCACTCTCTTCTCTCTCTCTAAAAAGCCTTCAAAAACGTGGCTTAGGGTTTCCTTTATATAGTGGGAGAAGTAGATTTGAAACTCTAATCCTTAATGGGCTTGGGCTGAGTTGGAAATTCTGCAGAAAAAATATTCTGCCCGAGATTCGATCGATCGAGTCTTTCTTTCGATCAATCGAGCCAGGCCGAAATGCACCAATGCATCTGCAGCCTCTCGATTCCAACTTTACATGAAAGACCCAACTTTGAGCAAGCCTAAACAAGACTAACAACTTGTTTTGATCATGGTTTGCCAACAATACACATTAGAGTTCTAAATACATAAATTCCTAAATCTTTAGAACCTAACAAACCACTATTATTATGAAATAGATGTCATTTTTTATGCATCTAAGGAAATGAAATGTATAGAGTTTACTTATTAAGATATATGCAAAGATTCACGTTAAAAAAATATTTAAGGTTTTTAAAAAAAAAAAAAAGTATATGTAAGGTTTTTATTAACTTAAAAGACAATGAAAAACCAATTTTTAATAACTACAACCGTCGCTACTTTATAAATCACAAACAACACTATATTCAATATCCTAAACAATAGAATTAAGTCATTTTGGATATACACCACTATGTTCAACATATAAATTACAATCCAAATCAATCATGCAATTACACAATCCAAGCATGAACATGTAACATTAATTACCTTTTGAATTACTGCTTGAAATTTTCACAATTATTGAAAGAGAATCACCAAATTTAATTTTTAGAAAACATCAAGACATGGTACAAGAATTTTAATTTTTTTAACTTCCATAGAAAAAATTATTACCCACATTATTTCAACCCTTATGGAAAAGAAGGTTTACATGTAGCATGCAAAATGTGTTTAATTGACTTAGATATATAAAAATTAGTCAAGTGACTATGGTAGAATTAAAGTTTCAAAATTTAAATAAAACAATTCTACAATACATGTGGTTTTTTTTTTGAGTATTTTCGTTGAAAAAGCAGTGTTATGACAAGGGTTAGAGTTGTATAAGTCCAACTGTACATTGGTCAATTCATAGATCATATGGACGATGTAAACTGGTGGAACTTTGTTTTCTTAATGTTTTATTATACATTCAAGTTATAAACGTGATCAACTTACCAAAGAAATGTCCTAAAAAAAAAAAAAAAAAACCTTACCAAAGAAATGAACATGATCATCCACTTTACAGCAAAGTCATGAAGTGCATGGCTCTAAGTTTTGAAAAATGCGACTATTATATTGTATTTTCTCCTCCATTTTTTACCTTGTTGCTGGTGAAACAGTATAATGATTAAGGTGGTGGTTTCCCTTACAATGTTTGTTAGGACATTTTGGCACATTGAAACTTGGTAGATTTGGCCAGTTGTTTATAGTCTTTGATTAGTCTCTCTGAGCAGAACTTAAATTCATGTATTTTTCAATAATCCTCTCTTGTGAAAAATCAGTAAAATAGCCCTTCTCCACTTCCACCCCTTCTTCAGCTGCTAGCATCTCAACCCGGTTCTGGACCCTATGTACACCAATTTGATTTGGCTCCAAGAGCATGCAGGCAATCTCAGTTGAATCTCCATGAACCAAGCCTAATGTCTGCACGGTGGGCAGCCCACCACCTCGAGCACTCACCTTCTTTGCAATTTTTCAAGCCACTGAGAGATCTGTGGACAAGATGGGTATGTTGTACAATGCAATCCATGGACATGCTCCAATCATTGTGATGCCTCTTGCTCGAGACACCTCGGACGGACCATCATCAGGATTCTCCAAAAGCATATCAGGCAATGTTCTTCCTGCCCATTGGTTGCCCATAGAGTTAGGCCGAAAATATCCAAGCTCACGCCTAATGGTGTCTAAAGCCTTGCCTGTTGGATTTGCTGCATCATACAAAAACACTGGCACTGCAACAAAAAAAGAAAATGTTGTCATCGAAATTACTAGTGCAAATACATTTCAAGTAAGAATAGTTTGAGGGACTATTTTCTAGAACACTTTTTACAACTATTGAGATAGCCTATTGTGATTGAAAGAACATCATTTTTACCTGTCTCCACTACTGACACCATTTTTATTATGCATTAATAACATGTTATGTCAATAACTGTGAAACGAATTGTCTTTAGACTTACTCTTCAAGTAAAACTGCATTTTTCTGTCATAAAGTCTAAGGACACAAATTTGTTCATGACTCTTGACATACTTTGTTATCCATGGTATATTTAGGTAAAAGTGATGTTACTTCAACCACAATAGGCCACACCAACAATTGTGAAATTTTTTTTCCTACTTAACTTGGCAACAACTGGAGGATGCTTTAGAAGGTTCAACTGACCCTGGAATTGATTTGCAATGTCTGCTGCCACTGCCTTTGCAAGCCAAGCTGCATCATCCAGTGATGCTCGAGCCAATGGATGGAAAAGAATTTCGTCCACAACACCAAGCCGGGGGTAAGTCCCAGAGTGCAACTCAAGGTTAATGGCTCCAAATGCAGCCTCAACCATGGCTAGGACAGCTTGTTGCAAGGGACTATAAATGGCCCTCCCTGTGATATCTTGCACAACATATGATACAAGAGTGTACCAAGTCCTATTATATGCTTGGTCCTCAAATTTACTGACGATGACAGTTTCTGGGTTAAGCCTTGCAGCTTGTTCAATAGCATCAAGGACAGCACGGTTACGTGATTCAGAGATAAAGAGCTTGCAGCACAGTAGCACAGATTGGTCTATGGTTTTCTTCTTATCCTTTTGCAAGAGAAGCCAACATTCAAGTAAAGCAATTCGGCCTCTTTTTGTTACTATGATATATGAATCTTTACTTACGATAAAATGAGGGTTATTTGCCTTCAAACAAAAGAATAGGGGTTATTTCATTTCCCTTTAGACCATATGTGAATATTATATGTTAATTCTTAACAATGGAAGAATTAAATTTTACTTTAGTCCATTTGGTGCATTTCGGACTATTAAGCCTTAAATTGATTCTTTTTATCAATTACCTTTTCAATTTTTTGCTCAAATTTTCTTTTTCTTTTTTCTTAATTTTTTGGGTTGAAAAAGTATGAAATTTTATTCTATTTGAACCCAAACACTTTAGAAATTATCGATATTGGGTCCTAAAAAGCAATAAAATGATAAATATTCACAAGATTATCTAAAAATTCAAATTTCAATAATATAGTTATGATACTTATATTTGAAAAGAAAAAAAAAACTTAAAGTTCAAAATGTGTGTAAAACACCTTTGAACGTTTAGACCCCAAATTACAAAATATCAATTCAAGCTTATTATCAAACAATTAATGTGCGCAACATGAACATAAGCCAAACACAGAATTGATAAACAATCTAAGTCAAATATAATCACATCCACATCATAAAATAAATGGCAAAGATAAAGGAAGAGAAATGCAAACACAAGGACAACACTCGATGTGTTATCGAAGAGAAAACCGAAGCCCTCGATGTAAAACCTCTCCGCCGCCCTCCAAGCGGTAAATAATCCACTAAAGAATATGGTTGGGATACATGAACAGCAGAAGACCCTCCAAGTCTAATCTACCCAGTGTATCTAAGCCCTCTAAACTTCTTGCTCCAACGAGGTTACGCCGAACCTATTTCTTCTTTAACTTACCGGATTCCACTATACACCATAGCATCAACCAATAGTCATTGGTCTCTTCCAAACTGCTTCCCTTAACACCAAATGTACCTTCTCACAGACGTGGGTGTGATGAGAAAAGGATTTGGTCAATGGCCTCTCAAGGATGTATCAATGGAGAGGAAGAGAGTAGAGGAATTTGAAGAGTCTCTTAGTAAAGATTGGAGATGAGACAATCTTGTTTTTCTCTAGGGTTTCTCTCACAAATTCTCTCTGGAAGCTCTCTTGATTTCGTGCTTATAAGGGTCTATATATAATGGTGTGTGTTTGGAATACAAAGAGTTAGTTTTTGCCAAACAGGGTTGGTTGGCGGCTTGGCCTCGCGGCTTGTCCAAGTCGCGAGTTCAAGTCGTGAGGTAATGGCCTGGCTAACCTGGGACTTTTGTCCGGTAGTGCGACAGCTGGCGTGACCCTTCACCTTCCCGCATGCTTCTCACATGCACAGCATTTGGCGGCTTACAAGCCGCGAGTCAATCGCGAGTCCTAGCCGCAAGTCTCTGCTTCTTTGCACAATGATGAGCAATTCTTCACACTCTCTTCACACACTACCCTTACATGAATCTCACCCAAATATAGGGTTACTAAGTGCTAAATTACAAGCAAATTGGCACGGAATAAAGCCAACAAGATGGTTGATAAATTTCAACCTTACAAAAACAATTAGACAATTCTTAAATTATATAATAAATTTAAATTTATTGTAACATATTACATATATTCCATGGAATAAGAGTGTACATTTTTAAAAAAATATTCTTGAATATGTTTGAGTTAGTCAACCAATTATAGTATTTTTAATAACATTCTCAATTTATATAAATAGAAAAGTGCACATCGATCTTTATACACCATGCTATCATCCTGGATGTTCAAATGCTAGCTAATGACAATTAATATAGAATTGAGCACTATATATGTAAAATGTTTCAATATATTATTAAAAAAATGTAATTAAATTGTTTCAATAATAAGGTTTTTCTGGATTGGTTAGGAGAAAATGTATAACTCATATGTATGTTAGCTTTTAGAGTTTGGATATGGGAAAATTAACGTTAGAGGCTGAAGTCTAAGAAAGTTATAAAGTGGTACGTAATAGTAGTATATTTGACAATTCACACTGCTGAGCTGAATTGATACAAGAAAAGAAATACGAATTATTTTCATACCAAATTGGGGCGACGCCTAGATTGCACGTAAAAATAACTCGCCAGAGCGATGACCAATCCGATGATGACCGCAACGATATCGACATGATACCACATATTTGGCAAATTTTAGAGATACCCAATTGGACAAAACAATAAACTCAGATCAGATGTTATGTATCAATTTCAGAGTCAGAGATCGATTTGTGTCTTTCTTTGTAAGAACAGACAATTATTAAGCTTCTTAAATATATATAGTAGCGCGCATGCAGTTGAGTGGATGAAGATAGGTGTGGCAAAATTTGACACAACTCACGAACCCGACACGACATGACATGAAATTAGCAGGTTATGGGTTGAGGCTTAACGGGTTCGTGTCATATTCGGGTTGACACGGTTGACCCGTTTAATAAATGAGTTGGGTTAGTGTTGACCACATAAAACCCGTTTAACCCGTCTGACCTATTTAATTAAATGACATTTTATCAATATACCCTTCAACAACTTAATAAATTCCTTTCTCAGCCACCTGTCATGTCCAGGCCCGAGGTGGACGAAGTTTTATTTGCCTACATTGTTGTGGCTTCTCATGCTGTAAGCTTAATGCTAGTACGAATTGACAATGGCGTGCAAAGGCCAGTTTACTATGTAATCAAGTCGTTGCATAAAACAGAGGTTCGTTATCTGCCATTGGAGAATGCCATTTTAGCAGTGATACATGCTACACGTAAGCTCCCTTATTACTTCCAATCCCACACAGAGAGGATTACCGATTGTGGTAGAATTAGTCAACCAACTATGGTAGAATTAAGGTTTGGAACCTTAATTCTAAATTTTGAAACCTTAATTCTACCATAGTCGGTTGACTTAGAGATGTAAAAATTAGTAAACTGATTATGGTAGAATTAAGGTTTCAAAATTTAAATAAAACAATTCTACAATACATGTGGTTTTTTTTTTTTTTTTGAATATTTTCATTGAAAAAGCAGTGTTATGACAAGGGTTAGAGTTGTATAATTCCAACTGTACATTGGTCAATTCATAGATCATACGGCCGATGTAAACTGGTGAAACTTTGTTTTCTTAATATTTTATTATACATTCAAGTTATAAACGTGATCAACTTACCAAAGAAATGTCCTTAAAAAAAAATAAAAAATAAAAAATAAAAATAAAAAATTACCAAAGAAATGAACATGATCATCCACTTTACAGCAAAGTCATGAAGTGCATGGCTCTAAGTTTTGAAAAATCCAACTATTATATTGGATTTTCTCCTCCATTTTTTACCTTGTTGCTGGTGAAATAGTATAATGATTAAGGTGGTGGTTTCCCTTACAATGTTTGTTGGGACATTTTGGCAAATGGAAACTGGGTAGATTTGGCCAGTTGTTTATAGTCTTTGATTAGTCTCTTTGAGCAGAAGTTAAATTCATGTATTTTTCAATAATCATCTCTTGTGAAAAATCAGTAAAATAGCCCTTCTCCACTTCCACCCCTTCTTCAGCTGCTAGCATCTCAACCTGGTTCTGGACCCTATCTGCACCAATTTGATTTGGCTCCAAGAGCATGCAGTCAATCTCAGTTGAATCTCCATGATCCAAGCCTAATGTCTGCACTGTGGGCAGCCCACCACCTCGAGCACTCACCTTCCTTGCGATTCTTCGAGCCACTGAGAGATCTGGGGACAAGATGGGTATGTTGTAAAATGCAACCCATGGACGTGCTCCAATCATTGTGATGCCTCTTGCTCCAGACACCTCGGACGGACCTTCATCAGGCTTCTCCAAAAGCATATCAGGCAATGTCCTTCCTGCCCATTGGTTGCCCATAGAGTTAGGCCGATAATATCCAAGCTCACGCCGAATGGTGTCTAGAGCCTTGCCTGTTGGATGTGCTGCAGCATACAAAAACACTGGCACTGCAATAGAAAAAGAAACTGTTGTCATCGAAATTACTAGGCAAATACATTTCAAGTAAGAATAGTTTTAGGAACTATTTTCTAGAACACTTTTCACAACTGTTGATATAGCCTATTGTAATTGAAAGAACATCGCTACTACCTATCTCCACTACTGACACTATTTTTATTATGCATTAATAACATGTTATGTCAATAACTGTGAAACAAATTGTCTTTAGACTTACTCTTCAAGTAAAACTGCATTTTTCTGTTATTAAGTCTAAGGACACAAATTTGTTCATGACTCTTGACATACATTGTTATCATATTTAGGTAAAAGTGATGCTACTTCAATCACAAAAGGCCACGCCAACAATTGTGAAATTTTTTTTTCCTACCTAACTTGGCAACAACTTGAGGGTGCATGCTTTAGAAGGGTTCAACTGACCTTGGAATTGATTTGCAATGTCTGTTGCCACTGCCTTTGCAAGCCAAGCTGCTTCATCTAGTGATGCTCGAGCCAATGGATGGAAAAGAATTTCGTCCACAACACCAAGCCGGGGGAAAGTCCCCGAGTGCAACTCAAGGTTAATGGCTCCAAATGCAGCCTCAACCATGGCTAAGACAGCTTTTTGCAAGGGACTATAAATGGCCCTCCCTTTGATATCTTGCACAACATATGATACAAGAGTGTACCGAGTCCTATTATATGCTCGGTCCTCAAATTTGTTGACGATGACAGTTTCTGGGTTAAGCCTTGCAGCTTGTTCAATAGCATCAAGGGCAGCACGGTTACGTGATTCAGAGATAAAGAGCTTGCAGCACAGTAGCACAGATTGGTCTATGGTTTTCTTCTTATCCTTTTGCAAGAGAAGCCAACATTCAAGTAAAGCAATTCAGCCTCTTTTTGTTACTATGATAAATGAATCTTTACTTATGATAAAATGAGGGTTATTTGCCTTCAAACAAAAAAATAGGGGTTATTTCATTTCCCTTTAGACCATATGTGAATATTATATGTTAATTCTTAACGATGGAAGAATTAAATTTTACTTTAGTCCATTTGATGCATTTCGGACTATTTAAGCCTTAAATTGATTCTTTTTATCAATTGCCTTTTCAATTTTTTGCTCAAATTTTCTTTTCTTTTTTTCTTAATTTTTTGGGTTGAAAAAGTATGAAATTTTATTCTATTTGAACCCAAACTCTTTAGAAATTATCGATATTGGGTCCTAAAAAGCAATAAAATGATAAATATTCACAGGATTATCTTAAAATTCAAATTTCAATAATATAGTTATGATACTTATATTAAGAAAAGAAAAAAAAACAATTCGACAATTCTTAAATTATATAATAAATTTAAATTTATTGTAACATGTTACATATATTCCATGGAATAAAAGTGTACATTTTTTTAAAAATATTCTTGAATATGTTTGAGTTAGTCAACCAATTATAGTATTTTTAATAACATCTTCTCAATTTATATAAATAGAAAAGTGCACATCGATCTTTATACACCACGCTATCATCCTAGATGTTAAAATGCTGGCTAATGACAATTAATATTGAATTGAGCAACTATATATGTAAAATGTTTCAATATATTATTAAAAAAATGTAATTAAATTGTTTCAATAATACGGTTTTTCTGGATTGGTTAGGAGAAAATGTATAACTCATATATATGTTAGCTTTCAGAGTTTGGATATGGGAAAATTAACGTTAGAAGCTTAAGTCTATGGAAGTTATAACGTGGTACGTAATAGTAGTATGTTTGACAGTTCACACGAATCACACTGCTGAGCTGAATTGATACAAGAAAAGAAATACGAATTAATTTGATACCAAATTGGGACGACGCCTAGATTGCATGTAAAAATAACTCGCCAGAGCGGTGACCAATCCGATGATGAGTGTAACGATATCGACATGATACCACATATTTGGCAAATTTTAGAGATACCCAATTGGACAAAACAATAAACTCAGATCAGATGTTATGTATCAATTTCAGAGTCAGAGATCGATTTGTGTCTTTCTTTGTAAGAACAGACAATTATTAAGCTTCTTAAATATATATATAGTAGCGCGCATGCAGTTGAGTGAATGAAGATGAGCTTGTAGCTTAAGCTTGATATGGAATGAAGCAAGCAATCTATTCTTTTCTCTTCCTTTCTTCTAATTCTTATCCAATTATTCTTTTCATCTTGAAAATTTTATTTTCTATTTTAATTTGCTTCCTTTGCTTTCTTTCTCTCCCTTTTATTATAATATTATATATATATATATATATATTTTATTTGATATACTGGTCTCGGTATCAATTTTCTTCTCCTAGTTAACTTATTATCATTCTTACGCAATTTCATCTTGAAAAAGAAAATTGTGTAAGATCAAATACCTATATAATTTCTTATATTAATGTTTAACAGAACAAAATGGGCTTTTGCCCTTTTCGGGCAAAGTAAATAGCCTTATGCCCTCCTTCCCAAACTAATTAAGGAAATACTCTTCTTTTGAAACTTGACTTACTCAAAATCGAGTTAAGCTCTATAGTGACATTTTTAAAGACCTACAGTGACGTTTTTAAGGACTTATAGTGGCATTTTTTAAATCGATTTCATTGAAGTCAAGTTAAAAAATGTCACTATAAATCCTTAAAACATCACTATAGGTTCCTTGAAATGCCATTATAGGGCTTCAGAAAATTATTTTTTTCTAACTCGATTTATCATAAATCGAGTTTTAAAAGAGATGCATTTCTCTTATTAGTTTAGGAAAGGGAGTATAAAACTATTTAATTTTCCCGAAAATGGCAAAAGCCCATTTTGTCCATGTTTAACATTACTATATATAGTTTTTTTGTTTTTTTGTATTTTATTTTTGCTCATGCTCAGTTTTGGCTTTTGGTTTTGGCACTAAAGTTGTAGTACCGTCCTAACCTAAAGTAATAACAATTTCAAAATTTTTAAGGAATCAGCTTACTTTTTTTGCTGAATAGGAATCAGCTTACTTTGAGTAAAGTCAAAGAAAAAGATTCTGATTCTCACTCATCAAGAACAATGACAAGCAATAAAAGTGGAAGATGCAAAGCCTCGATCAATATATAAAGTATAATATATCTCTGTAATTTGATATTCTGAATCTTCTTCACAATCAATTTAAAGGTATTACTGTTGGGGTGAAAGGGAGGGAATGGGAATAATGGAAAATTTGGAAGGACTAATAAAGGTTTTGTAGAATCGGCTGAGTGCATTGCGATAGCATGCTAGATGCTTTTCTAGTAAGCAAACAATACTTTTCGTGAGCTCCATTAATAAGAAATCATCAATTCTATTATTTCACACGAATTGATTCTTCGTAGCTAAAGCAAAACCGTTGCTTGTGCGATTGTTTACTTCAAATCTTTGATTGTGACCCAGCTGAGATGCTCCTCGATCGTACTATTTTTTTATGGACCTGGGAAGGGAGACCAAGGACTACGGAGAGTGAGAATATAAAAATGAATAGCAGGGAGAATTGTCGTGTGGATGTTTCCTCCTACTATTTTGTGTCTTTAATTTTCATGAATGCCAATTTTTGTTACACACATCTTATGAAATAAAATTACTGAAAATAGTGTTTTGAAAACATGATTTCAGAGTGTGAGTGTGCATACACACTATGTGTAAACCATTACTCTTTAAAAAATTATTGATGTTTCATGTCATGCTGTATTCCTAATTATAACAGACGGGGCATGTGAGAGTATTTATATAAATAAATAAATAAATAAATAAAACCAACTATTAACCTTTTTTTTATATATAAAAAAAATCTACATATAATTAAGCCCAATAATATAAGGGGTTTAATAAATTAAACTTCATAATTTCTAAAGTAACTAATTAAACTCCAAATTTTCAAAAATTAACAAATTAAGCCTTGTAATTTCAAAAGTAACTAATTTAAACTTGAGTTTTAAATGTAATAAATTAAATGTCGTACCATTTAAGCGCAAAAAATAGTGTTTTATTTGTTATTTTATTATGAAACCTCAACCTTTAATTTGTTACTTTTGAAATTATAAGGTTTGATTTGTTGCTTTTTAAGACTTTAAAGTTCAATTTATTACTTTTGAAATTAAAACTTTTTTTTAAGAAAGAAATTAAAACATTTAATTTGCTACAACCCTATTAAAATGTAATTTTTCCAAAAAAATTAGAGCCTTTTTCTAACTGGGTCTAATCAATACCTAGAGTTAGTTCCATAAAAATTATAGAATTAGTTACCATGTAGATGGAGTTAGACCTATCAAAATAAACGTAAACCTAGTTTGCTGATCTTGAAGGAAAATTATAAATTTGGGTATAGATTTTGGACCCATGAAAAATGGGCCAATCCATACTCGATCCATTGAAATTAGTGGTTGAGTTGAGTTGACTCATGGGTTACCCAGATAACTTGTTGTAGCGTCACAATATGTAGCCCAAGCCCAAAAGATATGGGATGTGAGCCCAATGAGCTCAATACAATAAATTTGTAAAGAGTGGGTGAAAGAGCTGGGTTATTTGTGAATTGGACAACGGCTAGTAATGATTTAAAAGATGAACAAGCACAAAAACACAAGTAAAACTCGATGAAATTAGTGTCCGAGGAGATGAACTATGATTTGAACTACTATTCCTGAAAGCTAATATAGTCCTCAATGCTACAATAATTCTTTTTCTCTCATGTTTCACTATATTTTCTAATCCCCTTCTTATGGAAGGTCTTTTACATTATATAGTTTCCTTTCAGACCATCTTGATTGTACACTTGTTGATCATCTAAGTCTTCACTTGAGTATATGTCCTATCAGACATCTTCTTTGGCTCTCTGTGAATGGTGATGGTTGAGACTGCACTGTTCAGGGGTCTTCTCCACATAAATGCTGCCTAAAAAGTTGTTGCAATGCATTTAATGCGGAGGTAGCAGCTTTTCTTTTAGATATTTCTGTATTCTTATCACCTTTGTACATGCCTGAAATTCATCCTTATCGTTGGAATTTCTTGGAAGGTCACCTAAACCGCCCAAGTACCTGCTTGACTGATATTCATCGTATCTAAAAAGGATACACTCCTCGAACTATATTCTTTATATATAAAAAAATTAAAAAAAAAAAAAAAAACCAACTATTAACTTTTTTTTATATTAAAAAAAAATCTACATATAATTAAGCCCAATAATATAAGGGGTTTAATAAATTAAACTTTATAATTTCTAAAGTAACTAATTAAACTCCAAATTTTCAAAAATTAACAAATTAAGCCTTGTAATTTCAAAAGTAACTGATTTAAACTTGAGTTTTAAATGTAATAAATTAAATGTCATACCATTTAAGCGCAAAAAATAGTGTTTTATTTGTTATTTTATTATGAAACCTCAACCTTTAATTTGTTACTTTTCAAATAATAAGGTTTGATTTGTTGCTTTTTAAGACTTTAAAGTTCAATTTATTACTTTTGAAATTAAAACTTTTTTTAAGAAAGAAATTAAAACATTTAATTTGCTACAACTCTATTAAAATGTAATTTTTCCAAAAAAAATTAGAGCCTTTTTCTAACTGGGTCTAAACAATACCTAGGAGTTAGTTCCATAAAAATTATAGAATTAGTTACCATGTCAATGGAGTTAGACCTGTCAAAATAAACGTAAACATGATAGTTTGCTAATCTTGAAGGAAAATTATAAATTTGGGTATAGATTTTGGACCCATGAAAAATGGGCCAATCCATACTCGATTCATTGAAATTAGTGGTTGAGTTGAGTTGACTCATAGGTTACCCAGATAACTTGTTGTAGGGTCACGATATGTAGCCCAAGCCTAAAAGATATGGAATGTAAGCCCAATAAACTCAATACAATAAATTTGTAGAGAGTGGGTGAAAGAGCTGGGCTATTTGTGAATTGGACAACGGCTAGTAATGATTTAAAAGATGAACAAGCACAAAAACACAAGTAAAACTCGATGAAATTAGTGTCCGAGGAGATGAACTATGATTTGAACTACTGTTCCTAAAAGCTAATATAGTCCTCAATGCTACAGTAATTCTTTTTCTCTTCTGTTTCACTATATTTTCTGATCCCCCTCTTATGGGAGGTCTTTTACATTATATAGTTTCCTTTCAGACCATCTTGATTGTACACTTGTTGATCATCTAAGCCTTCATTTGAGTATATGTCCCATCAAACATCTTCTTTGGCTCTCTGTGAATGGTGATGGTTGAGGCTGCACTGTTCAGGGGTCTTCTCCACATAAATGCTGCCTAAAAAGTTGTTGCAATGCATTTAATGCGGTGGTAGCAGCTTTTCTTTTAGATATTTCTGTGTTCTTATCACCTTTGTACATGTCTGAAGTTCATCCTTATCGTTGAAACTTCTTGGAAGGTCACCTAAACCGCCCAAGTACCTGCTTGACTGATATTCATCGTATCTGAAAAGGATACACTCCTCGAACTATATTCTTTCATCCTTTCCTTACGTGATTCTCAACTTTAGGCCTCTCCCAATCATTTGCTGTTCCTCAGAAATGTCCACGTCCTCGGATAAGGCTCAAGGCCTAATATAAAAATTTGGACTCTTATCCTCACAATAGCCCTTCAAAATTCCAGTTTTTCTCTCACATCCGAGGAGAAGAAGGGGGATTTTGATTTGCCTCTAAAATTGAGGGCTAGAAATGTCAAAACACTTGAATTTACACGTGTGGGAGTATGGTTTTGTGTGCTTCATCATTGATTCTGACGTTTTGGAATCCCCGAAGTGCCATTAATTGCTCCAGGTGGTACTATGTCTTTAGTATCCAACGGTGAGACATAGATCCAACGGACAATATTTTTCCTCAGGATTTGGGCGGGATAATTCCCACTCATTTTTTGCCTCCTATATAAAGCTTCAAAGGAAATCATTTTTCCTTTACTTCACAATCTCTCAGACTCTCCAACAAACTCAAACATTCAAACTCACAAAACCTACTAAATCATCAAAATCTTGTTTCTTTAGAAATCTTTGAGAACCCTTCTAAAGATTTCAAGGATCATCCTCCACCTTAGTTCGTGTAAGTTTTAACTTCTTCGAACCCTTTTTTTTCTCCTTGGCCTTCAAATTCTCATTTCCCAGTTGTCGTTTCCAATATTTTCCGTTTTTATTCATTCGAAATGTGTAGATTTAAGTATTTGGTGGACATCCCTACCATGATAGAAATATTTAAAGAGACGTATCACATACCGCAGGAAGTAGTCTTGCGGTATTGTCCCCCGAAAGGAATAGCAACTGACCGAGAGGTGAGAGAAGTCATAATCCCTATGATAGCCTTCATAGAAGGAGGAATGACTCTCCTTATGGGTCGCATTACAAGAGATTACCTTCGTAACCATAGGCTTTGTCCCCACCAGTGCGTACCTAACCTCTTTAGGATCCTAGGAGCGATTGATGCTCTGAACCAGCACTTAGGCTTGGGGCTCACCTAGCTTGATGTAGTTCATATGTACGAGTGTCATAAACAAAAGGGGGCAGGACTTTACCTTAAATCCCGATTCGACATCGTCAGGCTCATCTCCTATCTTCCCAAGTCTAACAAGGGGATGAAAGACAACTACCTAATCGTCTCGAGAGCGTGGCATGACAGTCTTCATTGCCCAACCCAACCAGGAGAGTCAGGTGGGATGTCCTAGATTTAAGTTCCCTAACAATAGATTTAGGTTCATCATCATTAGCTTTGTTTTTCTTCTCTATGTATTAGTGTTTTACTTTAAGTTTCTGACAATGCTTAGCTTTGTTGTGGTATTAACATATAGAAGGCACGGAGCTCCTCGGCTCAGCTTGACTAACGTAGCAGCCCTCAACTACCTGCTCAAATCCCAGATTTTTGTAAGTGAAGACGAGTAACTTCAAGTTGTCCATTTAATTTTGGATTTCAAACCCCTTTCCAACAAATTTCAAGAGATCGGCAACACTATAAGGGCGAATGATTATCGACTTGCTCGGATAGACGTATCTCGACCTAATTTCTTGTCACTATATGACCTTCCACCAGTAGATCACCCAGTCCCACAAGGTGTTCCTTTGGTCGCCCCACCAATTCAACAAGTACCCCTCGAAGTAGCAATAACTGAAGAAGGGATTGCATCTTCTGCTTCCTCGCTCGAAGAAGAGATTGATAAATTTCAATTCGAAGAAGAGGAAACATAGGAAATACAAGTGATTTTAATATCGAAAGTCGAGAAAGAACCAGATAGACATTCAAGTGTTCACACCCCTGCTCTTGTGATCACTTATTTAGAAGACAGTTCAGACGAAGAAAAGGAAGATATGGCTTCTAAAATAGATGGCAAAAGTCTAAAGGAGCTTATAAGGGGGAGGAATAAAGTAACCACCCCAAAGGAAGCCAACAAGTCCAAGCCCTGAGCAAATCTTCCTCTTCCCCCTCCTCAGATTCTTGTCAACCTTGGATTAAAGCCAATCCCTGAGCTGAAGAAGAAAAGGCCAAATAAACCTTGAGGAAGGCAAGGTGGGCCCTTCAAAGGAAAATAAGCAACAGAAAGTGGCTAAAGAACAACGAAGCAAAAGGTCTTCTTCTGTTAAAAGCCGAGAGGATCCTCTCTTGGCTGATATGCGTCAAGGACCGCACATATGGTCTCCTAAACTGGAGCTAGATGGTGCCCCTCTCCATTAGGACACCTCAGTCAGAAACTATCAAGGGGAGCAGGCAGATCTTATTGCTGAAGCCTTGGAGCAACCACTTCTCCTACCAAGAGATATGGATGCTTACAAGCGCTTCAATCAGCAAGAACTTTTCCTATCCCTTAAGAGGGATCTGGTTATGGTAAGTGATTCGATCTGCTTCTCTAAGTAAACATTTGATCATTCTTACTCGACCCTCTTCTTTGTTTTACACTAAATTTTTCCCATTCTGTTATATAGATTACCCAACAAATTTACTTGGCCGAAGAATGGAATAAGGATGCCCGCAATGAAGCCAAGGAGAAGGCCTATTCTCGGTCTGAGACTGAGAAAACTTTAGGTAATCTTAAGGAGGATTATGCTAAGCTGCCTGAGCAGCTGAAAGAGGTGATTAGGGCCAGGGATAGTGTTGATGCAAGCCTCAAGAATACTAAAAAGCAAGCCGAAGATCAACGCGAGCAATTGCATTTAACTGAAATTAATCTGGAAACAGAAAGGTAACTGGTGAAAGGTCTTCAAGCTGAGCTTCAGAAGGCTAGGGAGGCTGCCGAACTAGCCAAGGAGGCAGTCGAGACTAAGAAGCAAGCAGCATATAAGCTTGGGGTAAAGGAGACTCAAGTCAGACTCACAGAGGAGCTCTCTGTAGTATGCAGGGAATACTGTGACGTATATTGAGGTAAAGCCCTTGATGCTGCTGGGGTCCCTGTAGATTCTAACTTGAGGCGACCTAGGAACGTATATTACGAGATTGACATTTGCGAACTCCCAAGTCCTAACTCCTCTCATTCCGAACAAGCTCCAGAGGCATCAAAGCAACCTTTGGTTGACCAAGCCCTTCCTGCTCCCCTTAAAGCTCCTAAGGAATCCGACCAAGCTGGTGGCCAAGGCAGGAAAACAGAGGATCTTCAGGACAAGGGTAAGGTCCAGGGTAAAAAGAAAACTCCTTCTGAATCCAAGGATCAAGCCCCAAATGTTGCTGCCTCCCAACCAAGCTAGACTACTGATCCCTTGGCCTACAAAATGAAGTCTTAAATATTAGGACCTTTGTTGTTTTTACTTGTTTTTGTTTGTTTTTTCTTTTTTCTTTTTTCTTTTTTTAGTGTTGTAAGGGAATGAAAAATACTTTCTTTCTAATCTATGAAAGCATTCTTCTTTTATTTTCTATATCTTCACTATACATACAATAAGATTTATTGTTATTGTAGATAGGGTTGATCTGTTGCTACTTTAACTTGAGCAGACTCCACAACAATATCTTGCTAATAATGCAGATAACTTAACTAAATACTGGCAAAAATTGGGTTGTATAAGAATTAGTAATGAACTTATTAAGCAATGGAACGTATAGGTGTCTTTCATATTCTCTGATACTTAAGCAAATAATTAAGTACTCTACCTTACTTTGGAGTGTTAATCTAAGGACTTGATTAACTGTATAACACTTACAAAGAATGCCATTGGGCGTTAATTTTAAACCAAGCATATGGTCCGAGAGGCTTAACATGAGCCAGGATCCATTTAAACGCTTATAGAAGTTGTAATAGAGTATTAGCTAACTCATATCATCTGCTCCAAGGACTTTAGGCATGATTGAGTTTAAGATTGTTTACATTCCATGGACGTGGTATTACATGACCATCTAAGTCTTTTAAAAAACATGCCCCAATGCCAGTCCCTGAGGTAATACGGTATAGTCCTTCCCAATTGGGTCCTAACTTTCCCCAAGTTAGGTTCCTCATAGTGCCCATAACTTTCCTTAACACTAGATCACCAGGTGTTAAAGGCCTTAGCTTTGCTTTGGCATCATAACCTTGTTTAAGCTTTTGTTGGTAATATGCCAATTGGACCATTGCATTTTCCCTACTCTCTTCAATCAGGTCCAAATTCTTCTCTAGCTGCTCATTATTGTTACTCGGACTGAATGAACTAGTTCTTAACGTTAGGAAACCAGTCTCCAGAGGGATAACAGTCTCAGCCCCATAAGTCATTGAGAAGGGAGTCTCCCCAGTAGACCTACGAGGTGTTGTTCTATACATCTAGAGGACATGTGGCAGTTCTTCCACCTATTTGCCCTTCGTGTCATCTAGCATTTTCTTTAATCCATTTACTATAACCTTCTTAACAGATTCCGCTTGCCTATTCCCCTGGGGATAAGCAGGGGTAAAGTATCTATTCGTGATCCTCAATTCACAACAATAACTTCTGAACGCTTTGCTGTTAAACTGAAGGCCATTGTCCGAGATGAGAGTATAAGGAATCCCAAACCGAGTAACAATATTTTTCTGAACAAATCTCTTTACATCAACGTCTCTGATATTAGCTAGAGGTTCAGTTTCAACCCATTTGGTAAAATAATAGGTGCCAACTAGCAGATACTTCTTGTTTTCTACTGCTTTAGGGAATGGACCCACAATATCCAAGCCCCATTGAGCGAATGAACATAAGCTGGATAATGGATTAAGGATTCCCCTTGGTTGGTGTATGTTTGGTGCAAACCATTGACACTGATCGCACTTTTTCACATATTCGTGGGCCTCCTTTTGCATATTTGGCCACTAATAGCCTTAGGTAATGGCTCTATGTGCTAAGGATCTACCTCCAGTATGGCTTCCACAAATTCCTTCACGTAACTCCTCGAGGAGTGATTCAGCTGTCTCAGGATGTATACACAACAAATATGGCCCTAAAAAGGAATGTTTGTATAACTCCTGATTCTCGAACAGCCAGAACCGAGTGGCCTTTCTTCGTACCTTGTCAGTCTTTGACTTTTCTTCAGGCAAGATATCTTCCTTCAGGAATAGGACTATAGGGTCCATCTAGCTGGGCCCTACTCTAATTTGGTGAACTCGGACTGTCTCTTTTTTCATCTCTGTGGGTTTGTACAAATCCTTTACAAGGATAACCCGAGGCAGATTCTGTGCCGAGGAGGTCACAAGTGTGGCTAGGGAGTCAGCATGTGTGTTTTCACTCCTGGGGATGTGTAGCAAGTTGAAAGATTCGAACTTCGATTGCAGGCATCTAACTTGGCTTAAATATCCCTGCATTCTTTCATCTTTCACTTCAAATTCTCCTTTTACTTGGCCAACAACTAACCTTGAGTTCGAAAACACTTCCACTGCCTTTCCGTCCATCTTTTAAACCATGGTCATTCCCATCAATAGAGCTTTATATTCGACCTCATTACTTGTAGCCGAGAAGTCCAACCTCAATGATTTTTCAATGGTGATTTTCTCAGAGGATACCAGCACTAGTCCTACTCCGAAACCTTTATAATTCACAGCACCGTCAACGTACACCTCCCAGAATAAGGAACCTTGTTGGGAGATCATGCCAACCGATTTTTCATCCATGTTTTGCGTTGGTGCCAATTCTTCTAATAAGGGTTCAACGAACTCGGCCACTAGATCCGCAAGGACTTGACCCTTGATAGAAGTACGAGGCATGTACTTGATATCGAAAACCCCTAGAATGTACCCTATTTAGCTATCCTCCCTGTGTAATCAGCACTTCAGAGTATGGCTTTAAGCGGAAGCTGGGTGAGGATATATATGCTTGGAAATAGTGGGGTAACTTACATGTATCATGCACTACTGCTAGGATGGCTTTCTCTAGTGGTAAATAACGAACCTCGGCTTCATGCAGCGACTTACTCACATAATAAACTGGTAGTTGTACACCACGATCAACTCGTATCAATACCAAACTTATAGCATAAGAGGCCACAGCAATGTAGGCAAATAGGACCTCATTTGGCTCAGGACTAGACATGATTGGTGGCCGAGCCAGATAGTCTTTAAGTTGTTAAAAAGCTAAGGCACATTCTTTAGTCCACTCAAACCCCTTCCACTTGTTAATCAACAAGAAAAAAGGTCTGCATCTATCTGCTGATCGAGAGATAAATCAGTTCAAAGCAGTGGCCATTCCGGTCAATTTCTGCATTTTTTTTGGGATTTTGATGAGGTTGCAAACTGTTAATAGCCTTTATCTAGTCGAGATTGACCTCAATCCCTCAGTGAGTTACCATATAACCTAAGAATTTGCCTGATCCCACGACAAACGAGCACTTGGAAGCGTTTAGGCGCAACTTATATTTTCTAAGAATTTCAAAAATGTTTCCAAGGTCTCCCACATGCTCATAAACTGCCTTGCTTTTCACCACTGTGTCATCTATATAGATTTCAATACTCTTACCCAACTGTGGCTCAAACATCCTCGTCATCATTCTTTGGTAAGTGGATCCCGCGTTTTTCAAACCAAATGGCATTACTTTGTAGTAATAGTTTCCAATAGTTGTGACAAAAGCAGTCTTCTCCTAATCATTCAAGGCTAAAGGTATTTGGTGATATCCTTGAAAGGCATTCAGGAAACTCATCCGATGATGGCCAACAGTGGCATCCACTAGCTGGTCTATTTTAGGCATAGGGAATGGATCTTTAGGGCAAGCTTTATTCAAGTCCGTGAAATCTACACACACTCGCTATTTCTCATTCTTCTTCTTCACCACCACAGTATTCGCTATCCATTCAGGATAAAACACTTCTTTAATAGCTCAGCTTGCTTGAGCTTCGTTACTTTCTCTCATACTGCATCAACGTGTTCCTTGGATGGGCACCGAGGAGGCTATTTCCTAGGGGTGACCAATGGATTGACTTTCAAGTGGTGACATATGAATTTTGGATCCACCCCCGAGGCTTCATAAGCATTCCAGGCAAATACATCAATGTTTCTTCTAAGAAATTCTATCAGCTCTTCCTTCTCCTGAGGAGGCAACTGAGATCCAACCTGAAAAAACTTCTCCAGATCGTCCCTAATAGCAACTTTTACCAAATCTTCACACCTCGCCTCCTCGGTTCAATCATCGATGGGCAATGCCGGAGGTTTTAACTGCTATAAATCCTTTCCAATATGGGCCGAGGACTCAGCCTCGGGCTTATATTGAATGGCAGCCACTAAGTATTGTCTAGCTTCAGATTGATCTCCCAAAATTTCCTTAACCTGGCCTTCAGATAGATACTTAACCTTCTGATGCAGAGTAGAAGAGATAGCCCCTAACGTATGAAGCCAAGGTCTAGCCACGATTGCTATATAAGGTGAATACGCATCTACAACAATGAAATCTACCTCTACTATTTCCGGACTAGTTTGCACAAGTAGTCGTATTTGGCCCCTCGAGACAACGACTTTTTCATCGAAACTCACCAAGGGGGAACTATAGGGCGTTAAGTTCTCAGGTTTTAAATTCAGTCCCTTATAGAGGTCGGGGTACATTATCTCAGCTCCACTGCCTTGGTCCACCATCACCCTCTTTACATCATACCCTCCAATTCTAAAGGTGATTACCAAAGCATCGTCATGGGGTTGGATGCTTCTAATCTTATCCTTATCCGAGAAGCCTAAGACTGGTAGAATTTCCATTTTAGCCCTCTTCGGATCCTGATTAACGTCTCCTGTGGATAGACGGGCTATGGATATTACCCTAGATGGGCAAGATCCTGTTCTTCCCGGTGCAGCGAAGATGACATTGATAGTTCCCAAGGGGGATTCTAATCTTGCCTGGCTCCCCTGACCACTAGATTGATGTAGGAGTTGTTTTAATTTGCCCTCGCAAACAAGCTGGTCTAAGTGATCCCACAAACTCCTACAATCTTCTGTGGTATGCCCATGATCCTGATGGTACTAGCAATAGAGGTTATGATTGCATCTTTCAGGGTTTCCCATCATCTTATTCGGTCGTTTGAAGAACTGCTCATTTTTAATCTTCTCTAAAACTTGATGCACTAGCTCTCGGAACACGGTGTTGACTGCTTAAAGACTCGCCAACTCTGATTGTCCAACAAAATCTCTCCGTGGTCTATTGTTATTGTAACGATTCGACCTGAAATCCCTCCTCTCTTGAGGGATAACCTTATCCTTCCTTTTCCCCTACTGTTGATCCTCTTCAACCTTTTTATACTTATCAATCCTATCCATCAGTTGATGCACACTGGTGATAGGTTTGCCAGTCAGAGATTTCCTCAAACCATAGTCGATAGGGAGGCCGAGCTTAAAAGTACTGATGGCCACTTCATCGAAATTGCCATCCATCTTGTTAAACATCTCCTAATACCTATCTGAATACGCTTTCAGGGTCTCACCCTCTTGCATGTTCAAGGATAGCAGGGAAGCCAAAGGCTAAGCAACTCTACGACATGTGACAAAACGAGAACCAAATGCCTAAGTGAGCTCTTTGAAGGAATTTATAGAATCTGCTCTCAGGCTGTCAAACCATCTCATTGGAACTGGTCCTAGACTGTAGGAAAAAACCTTACACATCAAAGCTTCATCCTTAGAATTGACAGCCATTCTTTGGTTGAAATGGCTCACATGCTCCATAAGGTCTATTCGACCATTATAGATAGTGAACGTTGGCTGATGAAAATGACAAGGAAGTCTTGCCTCTTTAATCTTACGTGTGAAAGGCAACTTGGAGATTTGGTTTAGGGCCTTGCTCATAGCATCATTTCCTATGCCTCCGTGTGACGGGCTTCGAAACCATCATTTATGATAATGCTCATCCTCATAGGAAATGAATTCACTATGTGGGGTTCGAGACCTCCACCTGTAATTAACATCCTGTTCGTCATCGGAATAATTGTCAGAATTCAAAGAAGTCCGCTTCCTCTTTGCATGGCGTAGCTCCCTTTTTAATTGATCAATCTCTAGTTGCATGTTCTTGTTATTCTTTACATGGAAAATATGACTTCCACCTCGAGGTTGGTTTCGGTCAGTGTGTGTGGTATGCACACTACCTTCATGATCACCTCTCTATTTCAGGTTGAGAAAAGGATCACCGTGTTGGGATGTCCTAGATTCTGCTAGTTGTGGACCTGGTTCTACCATCGTCAACCGTTGCTTTCACTATCGCTCAAACTCTTCCCACAGATGGCACCAATTATAGGGTCACGATTTGTAGCCTAAGTCCAAAATATATGGGATGTGAGCTCAATAAGCCCAATACAATAAATTTGTAGAGAGTGGGTGAAAGAACTTGGCTATTTGTGAATTGGATAACGGCTAGTAAGGATTTAAAAGATGAACAAGCACAAAAACACATGTAAAACTCGATGAAATTAGTGTTTGAGGAGATGAACTATGATTTGAACTACTGTTCCTGAAAGCTAATATAGTCCTCAATGCTACAGTAATTCTTTTTCTCTCCTGTTTCACTATATTTTCTAATCCCCCCTCTTATGGGAAGTCTTTTACATTATATAGTTTCCTTTCAGACCATCTTGATCGTACACTTGTTAATCATCTAAGTCTTCACTTGAGTATATGTCTCATCAGACATCTTCTTTAACTCTCTGTGAATGGTGATGGTTGAGACTGCACTGTTCAGCGGTCTTCTCCACATAAATGCGGCCAGAAAAGTTGCTGCAATGCATTTAATGCAGTGGTAGCAGCTTTTCTTTTAGATATTTCTGTATTCTTATTACCTTTGTACGTGCCTGAAGTTCATCCTTATCGTTAGAACTTCCTGGAAGGTCACCTAAACCGCCCAAGTACCTGCTTAACTAATATTCATCGTATCCAAAAATGATATACTCCTCGGACTATATTCTTCCATCCTTTCCTTACGTGATTCTCAACTTTAGGCTTCTCTCAATCATTTACTCCTCCTTGGACATGTCCACATCCTCAAATAAAGCCCAAGACTCAATATACAAATTTGGACTCTTATCCTCACACTTGTTTTTCAAAAGGGTTTATCGTGTGCATTTTTCCTTTTGTTGTTGATTTGTTTTGTTTTTTCCTCTTTTTATTTGTCTAAACATGTTTTACACTTTCACTTCTTACTTTATTTCATCTGTTTTTCAAGTCATGTTTGTCTTATAACATAGTCACATGTTCTATCTTCACAAAGTCAAGGCTTGAGGATTTCAATTTCAAAAGCGGTAGATTTAAGAATTTATATATTATTTAAGTTTTATGGACGGAGAGACCGAAACTTCAGAGTTTGTAAGACCCATATCAGTTCTTCAGTTATCGGAGTTGTTCTTCACTTCTAAGGATGCAAGAAGGAAAGACATTTATTCAATTTTTTGGAAGCGATGAAGCTCCAAACTAAAAGAACTGAGTTAAGGAAAGTGAAACTAAGGAAAAGTGAAGGAAAAACATGAGTCTGGTGTGTACATAGTGATTGGGCCGTTGGAGTGCATGCGGAACTCTAACTTTGATATTGACAATACATACATGTGGGACCCAAGTAAATGAGCAAAATTGCGTAATTACCATCCTAACTCAGTTTTAAGAATCCGGAAACACAAAAAACTTGTTCATATAATAATTATACATATATAGAATCAAAGTAAAGCATTTATACTCACTCACCTCTTACCAATTATTTTTAGTATTTTTATACTTTTTTTTTTTATAAGGTTTTTTTTTTTAATACTTTTCTCAAGCTTCATATTTGACTTCATTACTTTTTTTGGTCATATGATTTTTTATTGAAAAAAAAAATCTAGAATATTTTCAGTTTTTAGAATCTCTTACTTTTTTCCATTGTGTATAAAAGATTATAAACACTCTCAAAACGAGTGCTAGCTAGTTGGTTTCTCATTTAAATGACGATAACGTTAAAACACTAATTGAAATAATAGCATCACATAACTTACAATGTTTTGCTCTTTATATTATTGTCATTATTATTATTATTATTATTATTGTCATCGTCGTTGTCATCATCATTATTATTACTAGTCGCGGACCCATGTATTGCACGTGATAATTATTTTATGGTGGTTTTATTATTATTATTATTTTACAATTTAAACTAATTTAATAAAGAGTAATGTATTTCGTAATCATATTTTATTTATTATAAGAACAATCATAAATCATAAATATAAATTTTGTCGTACCAAAATGAAAACAATACAATTTTTCCCAAAAAAAAAAAAAATTTGGCGAGAGTTTCAACCTATGGCGTCCGCTCCTAATAAATGCTCTTTATCATCAGACCAAAATATCAATTAGTTTTTGGTGTAGGCGGGGATTAAACCCCAAATCTCTTATACAATCATCAAAGACTTTATCAGTTGAGCTAACTAGAACCCACAATTTTTCTCAAAAATTCAAAAGGCAAGTTAATGAAATTTTTCATTTTTTAATAAAAGTTATTTATAACATTTTGTGAATCATTAAAAAGAATATAAAATTTGAAAATTATTCTTTTAGTTTTAAACAAACTTTCTCAAACCTTATTTTTTTCTACCTACAATCCAAAACACTGAAAAATGTAACTAAGAAAATTAATAAAACTTAACAATGATTAATTGGGCCAATTAGGAAAACAATTTGTTGTAATTTCATCCACCCAAAACATATTATTAAATAAACAATTATTAGCAAAATCTAAGAATTAAATTTCTATATATGCATTGTTATAAATTATAAAATAATAATAATTTGGCATGCTAACAATATTTTAAAGAATATAAATGCAACATGTCAGTATGGTGATCTATGTTTGATACATTATTACTAAAGTGACTACTACCAGGAGAATTCGGTCTTCAGATTCATTTGTGGTGACAACACCATTTTCATTTAAAGTAGTGCGTATATAGATATTAGAATTTTTGTTCGCAGTCTCACTATTATAATCATGTTGTCTCTATGTAGTGCTCCTCACAAATGGATCATCCTCCATATCTCTTGAATGGCCTAAAGAGAAATCAAATATAAGTAAATCTATAATACACACACACACACACATATATATTAAATTGAAGGCTTTAATAATATATAATAATAAAAAATGTAACTTTATGAAAAACCTACCAACAATACAATGTGAAGGTGACACAATCGTAAATGAAGCAAATCCTCTTTCTACAGAAAACTGTCCTCTCAAAGCATCAACATTGTTGAAGTTAGCATCTACTAAATGACTTCTATTAGTTGCCCAATAATTCATAGTCATTTGCCTATCCAACACAGTACCCCTATTCAACTGTAAGTCAGTAGAAATACGTTGAGTTGCAAGAGCATGAATATTGGTTGGATAATTGTGATTTCTCCTTGATGCAAGAATCATCCTTCTTCTCAATCGTGCATAATAAGAAGAATCCATAGTACCTACAAACCATCAGTTACTAACTATTATTATAGTGAAAAATAATTTCAAATAACTAGTGGATAATATGAACAACCTACACTACTAAAAATAATATGAGGACAATTTTAGAAAAAACATTTCATTTTATTTACAACTAACATTTAGACATACCTAAAGAAAACTTCCAGCTTTTGAACTTGCAATTTGATAGATAATCCGCAATAATTTGGTAGACAATATGAACAGCCTACACAACCAAAAAATAATATAAAAATGATTTTAGCATACCGAAAGATAATAAAAAAATATTTTACCATAGCCTTTTCATTATATTTATAATTGAGAGTTGGACATACTTGACGAAACAATCTAGCTTTTGAACTTGCAATTTAATAGAAAATCCATAATCAACTGGTAGAAAATATGAACAACCTACACAACCAAAAGATAAAATATAAAATATTTTAGTCTTCTTTTTTTGGGGTGCATTCATTTTGTTGTCATCTATTTATAGTGTCTTCCTGGTAGGTATGTAAGTTCACACATGTAGCACGAAGAGCATTTTTCTAAGACTATTTGGAAATTCCTGCCTTTATGCAGTTGCATTAAAAATGAAAATATAAATAAAATATCAAGCATTGTGGCTGCAAAACATAAATAAAAATTATGTGATATTTTTGCACCAGTCATGTTTTTCAATAAAAAATATCTAATCTCTAAACATATTACAATCTCATCTAGCGGTTATCTCAAAATCTGAATATCATGTGGTTCTAAAGAATTTGGAATTTTTATTGAATTATTTTACAATCTCATCTGATGGTTATCTCAAAATTTGAATATCATGTGGTTCTAAAGAATTTGGAAAATTTTTTATTTATAAAATTCCCCCATTTTTTCAACTTGTCTGGGTTCTATATTCTTTTGTATCATGGGAATGTAATTCAATAAAATTTCATATTAAAAGATAGACTCCCTAGCTACTAATGTGACTCCATAGTACCTACAAACCATCATTTACTAACCGTCATTATAGTAAAAGATCATTTCAAATAACTAGTGGATAATATGAACACCCTACCAATAATATGAGGACTATTTTAGCAAAGCATTTCATTTTAGAGAGACTTGAAGAAATATTCTAGCTTTTGTGAATTTGCAATTTAATAGATAATCTGTTATAATTTGGTAGAAACCAAAAGATAATATAAAAATTATTTTAGCACACCAAAAGATAATATAATCTCAATTTTATAATAGTCTTTTCATTAATTGAGAGTTGGACATACTTTACAAAACAATCCAGCTGTTAAACTTGCAATTTAATAGTAACCTGTAATCAGCTGGTAGAAATTATGAACAACCTACACAACCAAAACAAATATAAAAAATATTTTAGCATAGCCTTTTCATTTTATAGCTGTTGAACTTGCAATTTAATAGATATTTCGTAATCATCTGGTAGAAAATATGAACAACCTACACAACCAAATAAAAATATTAAAAAAAAAAAAATTAGCATAGCCTTTTCATTTTATTTATAATTAAAAGTCAAAAATACTTGAAGAAACAATCCAACTTAAAAACATGTAAATTAATAGGTAACTTGTGAGCAACTGGTGGGTAAAATAGTAATCAAAACGATGACAGATGTCCATATCATTGAACACCAAGACCTTCTCTCTTTTTTTCTTTTTTCTTTTTTCTTTTTTCTTTTCTTTTGATAAATGAACACAAACATTCACATACAAATACACACTTAAACACTAAAAAAAAAAAAATATGTCATCTATCTATATTGTCTTCCTGCTTGGTAAGTGAGTTCATACCAGTATCATGAAGACCATTTTTCTAAGACTATTTGGAGATTCTTGTCTTTATGCGGTTCTGTTAAAAATTAAAATATCACAAGGTAAGACTTAACCCAAAAACTTAAACTAAAATAGTTTTTTAGACCAACCTCATTTTTTTTAATCTCCCTCCGTTTTTGCTTTTTATCTACCTTTGTTTTTACTCTTTCACTTTATGTTAAAACCTTCCACTACCTATTTTGATCCCCCTTTGTATATGGTGTAATTAAATAGTCTGAAATTTTAATCAAGTATGTGAATTTGGGTCAAAAATTCATTAAATAACTTATTGCTCCACAATTGATATTCCCAACTGCTATAATTGTAGTTAACACCTTCCTTTTGAATGAGATCAATAGACAAAAAACCCAAAGCAATACCAGTTTTGTTTTTTGTAATTCGAAATGTATTATGTATATAACCATGTTTTGAAGCTTGGCCTTTGGTAGCAATTATTTCACAGAGTGGACCTCACAAGAAGACTAAATTACTGAACTTTTTTTAAGAATCAACTAAATTATTGAACTTAATGAGGTATATAAGGCGACATTCAGGAAATAATTAATTAACTATGTTCTAAGGCATTGGCATGCTTGCTGCAAAATGTCCTAGAGATTGATCTCAATGTTGATTTCTTTTTCCTTAGCTCACTGTCCTTAAATAGTAGTGACATTACATAAGAGGCATAGATTTTAAAAATAAAAAAAGGTTGCAGTTAATTAAAACTTCTCAATTTGAGGAAAATATCGCACCTACAATAGTTTAGAATGTGCCCATTAGGAAAAAATACCGCAAAAGATCCAAAGAATTTTCCAAACAACTCGATAAATAATTTGGGATACATCTCAAGGCTAAAAATGACTTAGACAGACATTTTACTACTCAAGGCACCATTTGAAGGACTTTGATGGAGATATATGGCTACATAGGGATGATAGACAACAAAGTAAAAATTTTAATCCAATTACCGTGGGTACCAATCTACACTAACACAAAACACTTGATAGAAGTGGAGACAAACAACAAAATGAAAACTCTAATCCCACAATCACAAAGGTGATGCAAACATTTTGACTCCAAATATTTATGGCAGCTTAGTTGCGGTTTCTGGCTACCGAGTGGACAAATTGTTTGAGATGGCGTACCATAGATTGTCAACAATTGCCATTGGGACCTCTTTATGCATTTTTATAACCATGGTCTTTTGTCCCATTTGGGCTGGCAGTGGGCTTCACGATTTGATTGTTCGTAACCTGGAAAAACTTGTTGACTCCCTGGACGGTATGCATGAACAAAGATCATTGATTGAACACTCAATATATAATTAATTCTCCTTATTCAAGCATAACCAAATTATACATAAAACACTTTGTCAACTTGAAATTCAAGATGTGTCGGCAAATACTTCAAAGATGATAAAACTAAGCTTGGCAATGAGGAAGATCCTAGTAAGAGAATGCAAGGCTTCAAATGTGTGCTTAATTCTAAGGCAACTAAAGAAGTCATGGTAGGTTGCTAACTATCCTAGTGGGTCAATTTGCTAGCAATAAGATAACTATTGAGTACTTAGTTTGTTAAATTTTATAATTCAATTGTACTGGCCAATCTTGCAAGATGGGAACCTGCACATGGCAGATTCAACTTTCGACATCCATGGAAACAGTACCTCAAGATTGGCACATCAATGCGTAAGTGTGCTTATTGCATTGAGGCTCTCAACAGTTGCATAAACTCAAAAATTCAGGTAAAACACTTTGGTTTTATGCATCATACATTGTTTACTTAAATTTCTTGTAACATTAATTCCAATATTTTTGCTTGGCCACAAGCACCAGACTATCTAAAGAAACATCTCAGTGATGAATGCATGGTATTGAGCACCAATTCTTCAAAGGTCCTGAAAGAATTGGTCATTACAATGAAAACTCTCACCAAATCATTCAAGATAGATTTATTAATTGGAGAGATGAACTTAGCTGTACAAAAACTTCAAGATTCCTTGAACTCTCTTCCCAATTCTTTCATTGGACCCACGGTGTCAACACTACAAGCTCCCAATCTCTTTTCCATATATCAATACTCTTATCAGCAGAGCCACTGCACAAAAACTCCCCCATTTGACACATACATAGGACAACCATTTGATGAGCTTTTGTCTCATTAACTAAAAGGTGACAAATTTAATATATAGATTCAATATAGCTACATGATTGTCACACTATTTCTAGGTTTTCACAACCTAGAATATCCCCAAAAGAACTCCGAATGAACATACCCACAAGAAGCAGTGCTCCAATTAAATAACCCAATAGTAACAAATTCAACACCCTAACAAAAATGATTTAGAAAGTAAATGTAACATAACAACCATCCACACCACAGCAAGAAATAGGCAGAAACAAATGTAGAAAGGGGAAAAAAAAAACAAAAAAAAACCATCAAGCAAAAGAATAGAGCACAAAGATGTAGGGATACCTCACCTCAATTGAACCACCCAGCTTGCATCAGTATTTATATAGATGTGAGGAGAGGAAGGAAGACAGAGAGGCTGCCGTTAAAAGCCAAAACAGAAGCTGAAACCGTAAAGCAGGAAGATGAAATCGTGACTCCGTGAGTGAAACGATAGAACAGAAGCTGAAACCGTGAGAATCAAAAGGTGGGGAAGGGGAAGGAACTAAACCTGAAACGATGAAACAAAACATGGTAGCTGGAATTTTAATTCGTGTAACAAAAGGGAATAGAATAAGTTGTAACCGTGAAAAGCAATCAAGTTTGACAAAGGGAGTTAGTTGAAAAGGCTTTGTGTGTGGGCTTAGGCTATATAGTGGATTTAAATGTATAAGAAGTGGACTTTAAAGTAGAAATAGGGCTGAAAATAATTTTAGTTTTATTAGCATTTTAAAATTGGTAAAATTATTTTAAAATTGAATCAAAAATTCAAAAAATAAAATGGAAATGACATAGCTGTTAACGTGGCTCAATGTGAGCGTAGCAACATTAAATGCTACGCTTCAGCTTTTAGTAATATATATATATAAATTATTATTATTATCACGGATGACATGGTCATCCATCGAATCTCCTATATTGAACTTCTCAAATCATCTTCATTAAAAACTAAAAGGAATTCTTTGTAATATTATAATAGCAATATCAGTGTAACTCATCATGATTCCTAACATATGATCTCTACAGTATACACTATCAATATTAAGAACAAAGCAACCCACAGACTACCAAAACTGAAGCATAAATTACAATCATGGCAAAAGCAGAAGCAAAAAAGCAGGCAAAATCAATTGTAAAAATCATCGGCAAATATTAAAACTCATGGCAGCAGCAGTTATCAATTGGCGAACATATCTAAGGAGAACCTAGTACAATAGAACCACCACTCAAGGTAATCTGTTGGGGCCAGTAGAAATTTCAGAGTAAAAAATTAATTAAAACTGTAACAATTCTCTTGACTAATATTTGATGCATTCAAATTTTATACAAGTTAGGAATTCTAAATGTGTGTTGTTTATATACAAATCTAATCAATGGATACAGGATACTTATGCAATTACTATAATGCTTTTGCTGTTGACCAAATAGAAGGCCTGCTGTACATGAATTTATGTGGAAGCAGATGCTGATAGGAAAAGAGAACAAGCATCTTCATAACAGTTGTGCTTCCAAATAATCATCAATTGAAGGAATAAGAAAGAAATATGTAGTCATTCCACCCGTGCAGTGTTAACTAATGGAGGGCAGCATTGGATTCATGCCAAGCCCAGATCCCCCAAAACTATCAGGCTCTGCATGCTTCACCCTACCAAAATATTCATACCAGTATCATGAAGACCATTTTTCTAAGACTATTTGGAGATTCTTGTCTTTATGCGGTTCTGTTAAAAATTAAAATATCACAAGGTAAGACTTAACCCAAAAACTTAAACTAAAATAGTTTTTTAGACCAACCTCATTTTTTTTGATCTCCCTCCGTTTTTACTTTTTATCTACCTTTGTTTTTACTCTTTCACTTTATGTTAAAACCTTCCACTGCCTATTTTGATCCCCCTTTGTATATGGTGTAATTAAATAGTCTGAAATTTTAATCAAGTATGTGAATTTGGGTCAAAAATTCATTTAATAACCTATTGCTCCACAATTGATATTCCCAACTGCTATAATTGTAGTTAACACTTTCCTTTTGAATGAGATCAATAGACAAAAAACCCAAAGCAATACCAGTTTTGTTTTTTGTAATTTGAAATGTATTATGTATATAACTATGTTTTGAAGCTTGGCCTCTGGTAGCAATTATTTCACAAAGTGGACCTCACAAGAAGACTAAATTACTGAACTTTTTTAAGAATCAACTAAATTATTGAACTTAATGAGGTATATAAGGCTACATTCAAGAAATAATTAATTAACTATGTTCTAAGGCATCGGCATGCTTGCTGAAAAATGTCCTAGAGATTGATCTCAATGTTGATTTTTTTTTCCTTAGTTCACTTTGCTTAAATAGTAGTGACATTACATAAGAGGCATAGATTTAAAAAAAATAAAAAATAAATAAAAAATAAAAAATAAAAAAAAGGTTACAGTTAATTAAAACTTCTCAATTTGAGGAAAATATCGCACCTACAATAGTTTAGGACGTACCCATTAGGAAAAAATACCGCAAAAGATCGAAAGAATTTTCCAAACAACTCGATAAATAATTTGGGATACATCTCAAGGCTAAAAATGACTTAGACAGACATTTTACTACTCAAGGCACCGTTTGAAGGACTTTGATGGAGATATATGGCTACATAGGGATGATAGACAACAAAGTAAAAACTTTAATCCAATTACCCTGGGTACCAATCTACACTAACACAAAACACTTGATAGAAGTGGAGACAAACAACAAAATGAAAACTCTAATCCCACAATCACAAAGGTGATGCAAACATTTTGACTCCAAATATTTATGGCAGCTTAGTTACGGTTTCTGGCTACCGAGTGGACAAATTGTTTGAGATGGCGTACCATAGATTGTCAACAATTGCCATTGGGACCTCTTTATGCATTTTTATAACCATGGTCTTTTGTCCCATTTGGGCTAGCAGTGGGCTTCATGATTTGATTGTCCGTAACCTGGAAAAACTTGCTAACTCCCTGGACGGTATGCATGAACAAAGATCATTGATTGAACACTCAATATATAATTAATTCTCCTTATTCAAGCATAACCAAATTATACATAAAACACTTTGTCAACTTGAAATTCAGGATGTGTCGACAAATACTTCAAAGATGATAAAACTAAGCTTGACAATGAGGAAGATCCTAGTAAGAGAATGCAAGGCTTCAAATGTGTGCTTAATTCTAAGGCAACTGAAGAAGTCATGGTAGGCTGCTAACTATCCTAGTGGGTCAATTTGCTAGCAATAAGATAACTATTGAGTACTTAGTTTGTTAAATTTTATAATTCAATTGTACAGGCCAATCTTGCAAGATGGGAACCTGCACATGGCAGATTCAACTTTCGACAACCATGGAAACAGTACCTCAAGATTGGCACATCAATGCGTAAGTGTGCTTATTGCAGTGAGGCTCTCAACAGTTGCATAAACTCAAAAATTCAGGTAAAACACTTTGGTTTTATGCATCATACTTTGTTTACTTAAATTTCTTGTAACACTAATTCCAATATTTTTGCTTGGCCACAAGCACCAGACTATCTAAAGAAACATCTCAGCGATGTATGCATGGTATTGAGCACCAATTCTTCAAAGGTCCTGAAAGAATTGGTCATTACAATGAAAACTCTCACCAAATCATCAAAGATAGATTTATTAATTGGAGAGATGAACTTAGCTGTACAAAAACTTCAAGATTCCTTGAACTCTCTTCCCAATTCTTTCATTGGACCCACGGTGTCAACACTACAAGCTCCCAATCTCTTTTCCATATATCAATACTCTTATCAGCAAAGCCACTACACAAAAACTCCCCCATTTGACACATACATAGGACAGCCATTTGATGAGCTTTTGTCTCATTAACTAAAAGGTGACAGATTTAATATATAGATTCAATATAGCTACATGATTGTCACACTATTTCTAGGTTTTCACAACCTAGAAAATCCCCAAAAAAACTCCGAATGAACATACCCAAAAGAAGCAGTGCTCCAATTAAATAACCCAGCAGTAACAAATTCAACACCCTAACAAAAATGATTTAGAAAGTAAATGTAACATAACAATCATCCACATCACAGCAAAAAATAGGCAGAAACAAACGTAGAAAGGGGGGAAAAAAAAAACCATCAAGCAAAAGAATAAAGCACAAAGATGTAGGGATACCTCACCTCAATTGAACCACCTAGCTTGCATCAGTATTTATATAGATGTGAGGAGAGGAAGGAAGACAGAGAGGCTACCATTAAAAGCCAAAACAGAAGTTGAAACTGTAGAGCAGGAAGATGAAACTGTGACTCCGTGAGTGAAATGATAGAACAAAAGCTGAAACCGTGAGAATCAAAAGGTGGGGAAGGGGAAGGAACTAAACCTGAAACGATGAAACAAAACGTGGTAGACTGGAATTTGAATCAGTGTAACAGAAGGGAATAAAATAAGTTGTAATTGTGAAAAGCAATCAGGTTTGACAAAAGGAGTTAGTTGAAAAGGTTTTGGGCTTGGGTTGTATAATGGATTTAAATGTATAAGAAGTGGACTTTAAAGTAGAAATAGGGCTGAAAATAATTTTAGTTTTATTAGCATTTTAAAATTGGTAAAATTATTTTGAAATTGAATTAAAAATTCAGAAAATAGAATAGAAATGACATGGCTGCTAACATGGCTCAATGTGAAGCGTAGCAACATTAAATGCTACGCTTCAACTTTTAGTAATATATAGATATAAATATAGATATAGATTATTATTATTATCATGGATGACATGGCCATTCATCAAATCTCCTATATTGAACTTCTCAAATCATTTTCATTAAAAACTAAAAGGAATTCTTTGTAATATTATAATAGCAATATCAGTGTAACTCATCATGATTCCTAACATATGAATCTCTACAGTATACACTATCAATATTAAGAACAAAGCAACCCACAGACTACCAAAAATGAAGCATAAATTACAATCATGGCAAAAGCAGAAGCAAAAAAGCAGACAAAATCAATTGCAAAAATCATCGGCAAATATTAAAACTCATGGCAGCAGCAGTTATCAATTGGCGAACATATCTAAGGAGAACCTAGTACAATAGAACCACCACTCAAGGTAATCTGTTGGGGCCAGTAGAAATTTCAGAGTAAAAAAATTAATTAAAACTGTAACCATTCTCTTCACTAATATTTGATGCATTCAAATTTTATACAAGTTAGGAATTCTAAATGTGTGTTGTTTATATACAAATCTAATCAATGGATACAGGATACTTATGCAATTACTATAATGCTTTTGCTGTTGACCAAATAGAAGGCCTGCTGTACATGAATTTATGTGGAAGCAGATGCTGATAGGAAAAGAGAACAAGCATCTTCATAACAGTTGTGCTTCCAAATAATCATCAATTGAAGGAATAAGAAAGAAATATGTAGTCATTCCACCCGTGCAGTGTTAACTAATGGAGGGCAGCATTGGATTCATGCCAAGCCCAGATCCCCCAAAACTATCAGGCTCTGCATGCTTCACCTACCAAAATAGCGGATATGACGCAGCAGCCTTGCCAGGAAGGGGTTGTGGCATATTGTTGAGCTATCACACACAACTGCCACATGTTTGCGTGCCCTAGTTATGGCAACATTCATTCGCCTACTGTCCCCAAGGAATCCAACAGCTCCTAAAGTGTTTGACCGCACCTAATACAGAACGGAAACAAGCATCATACATCATTAGGTAATAAAAACATGAGTAGATGAAAATATTTCAATAGCCAAAGTTGGTCATAGATTTTGGTACTACTAAGATTCTACAATTTTAAAAGATTGAAGTAATCATCACTAACTAGGAGTCATTTGAATTTAAAACCATCTATGAGTCAATTCACGAGAATTGTACTGACCGGTGAGGTTATAAATAGATTACACAATTACAAACCAGACCCAACTTAGGAGCATTGGTGAAACGTAGCATGCCTTTCACATGGTATTAAGACATTTGCATAAGATTAATGACGAGAAGACTGGTCAAAGTAATCAGCTAAAGGCCCCTGGTTATCTAATGTATGCATCAATGATTCATTATCATCATAGGTTTCAAATTCCATTACACCCATGTATAATTAAATAAAATCTACCAATCAAGTGTAGATCAATTGAATTGTAATTACTGTCACCAAAATATTGCTAATTTATAAAGGACATGACATAATGAGAGAGATTGCAATTAAACATGGTGTATATGATGCTGCCAATGCCTATCCTCTTCTTATTTTAAAACATGCCAAGTAAATATCATCGGAAACTATAAATGGAATAAAAATCAAATGAAACTAAAGTCACATGATACACTTTTTACATTATATCTTTTTGAAAAGTAAGACTTACTAGAGACATTATCATCATGAGAGACCTCACCAATCCATAAAGAGAGAACACCAATGACCAAAGATCTCTAGTAATTGAATGATATCATAATGGGAGATCAACTATCTTACTGTTTTAGAACAAACAAAACCAATCCACAGTTATTATATTGCTCTTAATAAGATTCCAACCATCAAAATATTCATAAGGTTGCAGTCCAAACAAACAAACAAAAAAGGAAAAAAAAAAAAAAAAGTAAATAAGTGACTTTCAAGGTGCTGTAACCTGCCATACAATCAGAAGACTCACACAAGACCCTAATAAGAAGGGACATCAACAGAACCTTTTCACCTCAACCTAAAACACATTCTATCCCCTCCACTACCTGTACACTGGTGTTGATACAATATATAGGAAAGAGAAGCAGCTGGCTTTAGCTCCCAAAGTATCCAAACACAGCTATAGATGAAGTCTTTATCCATAGCAATGAGATACAAGTTATAGATCATTTTGAACAACCTATCCATACCATATATCATGTGGACCTGACTACCATCACAAATTGCAAATGCAATATTACTTGAAAACAGCACCCAACCACCGCTTTTCCCTTCCTATAAACCCAACCATGAAAACATTTTGATAAGTATAAGCTGAATCCTTTGAGAAAATTGAATTCTATCGTACAGCTGTTTGCCTCCCCATCCTTTATATAATTCAATTACACAATGATCAAGCTTTAAGAACATGAACCATGTGGTTTTGTCGTCCTATCCAAAGTATCCAAATACAAAGCCGTAGATGAGGCCTTATCCATATAGGAAGATGGGATACAAGTTAGAGATCTTTTTAAGCAACCTCTTCACACCACGCTTATCCCTTTCTATAAACTCAACCATGAAAACCAATTGATACGAGTAAGCCAGCCCTTTTAAGAACCAAAAAAAAAAACTTTTGTCCAGCAAATTGGCTCTGTCCTTTCTATAATTCAAGCCCTAAAACAAGATTCAAGTTGCAACTTAGGCATTTTAGGGGCAAGAACCCACCTTACAGCCCACTCCCCTAATCACTTGACCTTCTCAACCGATAAATGATTAATTGTACCAACTTGTTATTTATACTCCTAACTCCTACTATCCCTTTTTGTTGGCCCTCTATTACATTCTGGAACATCTCAAGATATAGCCTATCAATAGGCATAATAATTTTCCTAACATACTCATTACTTTATTTGAAAAGTCAACACCCCTTTTTCATTAGCTTTAGCCTAAATTAAACAGGTAGTTTTAGAAATTTATAGTTTTACTTAGAAAAGACAATGTATGAAATGAAGTTCCGTAAAGAAGTTGGATTTTATGAATAAGACCAACAAAAAGTTACATAAGGAGTATCTAGTGGCATTTTAATCCATTTGTAGTTTTTCCATGGGCAGGTTTCTTACAATTAAATGTTGATCTAAAAATTGCACAATGAGAAGATAAGTTGTTAGAGCACATACAATTGTTTTATTGTGCTTTGGATTTATCTACCATTAAAGTTCATTCCTCGATCTAAAACACCAGAAAACTGACTTGGCAATACAATCTATGTGTATGATGAGTCAAAATATAAACTCAGGTTGAGCAGCATCTGCTCATAGAAAATACAGTATAAAGTTTCTGGAAGGTGCATCAAAATAATGTTCATTTGCTTAAACTATTTGGCAGATAAATGTGACTAAGATCTAAAATAAGAACCATACCATTGATATAATTACTGCATCAGCTTCCCGGCCTTGAAAGCTATCAATGGTTGCTACCTCAATACCTGCAGCCCCCGGAAGCTCATCAAGTCTGTCCCTCAGGAGTTTTACCTGAGCTACATAAGGAGACTGAACAGCAATAGCTGCTGGGCTAACACCTGTAGAAATTATTTAAAATAAATATGAATGTCCTTGTTTACTCAACAATTACATATGGGAGCCATAAAAACCATTCAACCAGTACAAATGCTTGATTAGGTACACTTTACAAAACAAATACAGAGATCCACAACAGTATCAGCAGATCCAGGTGTTAGTTTAGCTAATAAGATAGGAATATAGGGCTATGAAAGGCATAAAGTTGAAAAGAGGCTACAACAGAAACAACTTGAAAGCTCATTACAGATGTAAACTGCTACAAGTGCATGGTAGATGGATGCTCAAACAGGATAGAAGATTTCTACAAAGAATGATGATCATGAGTTAAACTACATTGGTTGTGTCATTTCAGGTTAGTCAACCAGGTTACATGGTATCAAGTAGAGGTAATAGTGGTGTTGTTGGTTATAGTACTAGAGTTAACAATGAAAATTTATGTATTAAATCTTTTGTTTTCACACCTTAGATCCATATGTGCTTAATACCAGTGAGCTATATGTGTGTGTGTGTGTCTAAGTGAAAATTTTATTACCAAAAAAATGGAGTAGAGAATTACACATAAAAGGATGTGTACAAAGCCCTTTCAAAGACTACAACTCACAAACAAAGAGAATAATTCAATAAAAGACATCGAAGGGACACCACCTATGGCATGCATCCAATCAAAGAAAGTCTGCAAAACACACTCTTTGATTACATAAGAAGGACTCTCCACTCCATCAAAGACTCACTAGTTCCTCTCAAGCCATAGATTCCACATGACACATATAAGCAAAGCTTGTCACAACTTAGCTGGTCTATGATGCTGAATATAACCTTGCCAACACTCCACCAATTCAAACACTAATTTAAGCATCACCCAAGTTAACCCAAACAAAGTGAGGACATGGGACCAAATATCTGTTGCTATAGAGCAATGGAGAAGTAAATGATCAATAGATTTCCTGCTACTTTTACACCTACAACACCAATCAACTCTTAGTAAATACCTCTCAGAAAGGATATCAATTGTCAAGATTTTACCATGAGTTGCAGTCCATACAAAGAATGCCACCTTCCGTGGGACCTTGGCCATCTAAATGCTCTTCCATGGTAACAAAAGGCACGTAGTACCCCTAAAGTTATTATTATACGATCTAACCTCAAACACTCCTTCTTTACTGGCATCCATAACCATAAGACTCAATCAGGACCAACAAGGAACGCAATTAGCATAAAGAATCTAAAAAAAAATATCAACCGATTTCAACTCCCAATCTTGGCAAGGCCTAATGAATTGGAGATTCCAATGTTGACCCCCCTTCCCCCTTTTCCCCTGTTCAAGTAGGTTATCAAGGTATAATGAGATTGAATCCTCCTTGTCTACTGCCAAGGCAAACAGGTTTGGAACAAGTCCTTAACAGAGCCGTCCCCACACTGAATGGTTGTCTAGAACCAGACTTAAGATCCATCTCATATCTCAAACCATAAGTATTTGGAGAAAGAATCCCATCCCCTATTATGTATACCCTTCCACTGGCTAACTACATGTGCACCCCCAAATCTTCTCCGTGGAGCAACCTCCCCATCCTTCACCATATTTTTCATAAAAAAATCTCCCCCAAATATGGTACCATTCTACTCCGAATTTCCATAACCACTTCCCAAGAAGTGATTGAATTAATGAACTGAATTTTTTGATAGTTAAAGCTCCCCCTTTGATGGGGGAGCAAACCACATTCCAATCCACCAAATAAAACTTTGGAATCACCAATACCTCCCCATAGGAAATCATTCTGCAGTTTCTCCAACTTATGGGCCACATGAGTAGGCATTGTACCCAAAGACATGAAATAGGTCAGAATGGAAGATAGCGTACTCTTGATCAAGGTCACCCTTCCTCCTTTGGATAGGTAAAGCTTTTTCCATCTCGCTAACCGTTCTCCCACCTTTTTCAAAATAGGATTCCAGATATTGTTGGATGAGAGAGAGAGAGAGAAAGAGAGAGAGAGAGGAGTCCTCAGTCAAATTGAAATGTATACATGCATCATAATTAAGGTAAGGACTTGTAAATTCCAAAGCCCTTAGCATCAAGGGTCACATTGAAATGGTGCACATAATTGAGCAAATTTTGAACCTACCTTTTCAGCCTTAGTTTCATTTCTCATTAAGCCATCAAATAAGAAGGTATGCATATAATATGTGCATTCCAAATGATAATTTGCAAAGTTTGAGTACTTCTCATATGAAACGTAAAGCTTCAGTAAAATACTCTCATATGAAATGCAACACTTCAGTAAAATATTCTCATATGAAATGCAAAGCTTCAATAAAATATTCATCTTTAACAGGCATGGTTCATCATACAACTGAGTTTTAGGTTAACATAGATAATAGAGTAATAATATATAGCACTTAATCCCAATTGACAAGAATATTTACCAGCATAAATCAAAGAATAGACATGTTGCACAACAATATCAGCTTCCCCTTCATTGTAAAATGAGCCTGTGCCAGCTGGATCTAAATGCTCTTCGCAACCAACTGACAAACTTCCATACGGCATTCTTGTATCAAGCAACAGCAGTGGACATTGAGTTATCCAGGTGGGCTGCATAAATGTATAGAAAATGTTAGTGATACTAGGCACATTTAAAGTAAAAGATACAAGGATGATACTAAAACAGACAAGATAAAAACCTTCTATCAACAATAGCTATAGCAATGATGGCTTTGAGAAGATAATGGTCCATATGGGATCATAATTGTGATTCTAAATCACTACGTATATTATATATAAAAATTCCTACAAGATGAAAGCACTAGTATTTGTCCAGGACTCGAGGGATGGGAGACCAACCAAGAGTAATCACATATATCCCATTCCTGGCCAAATACTAATCTTGTTCAATTTTCAGTTATCCACAATTTAATAAATCCCAAGAAGAACTAGGAGGTTCAAGCCACCAGGATTGTTTTGACCTGTATGAATTGCTTAAAATAGGCTAGTGTGAGGCTCAGTCTGGAATGTTGTGGGTTTAAGCCTGACTAGCCAATAATCTACACTAATCAAGACAGAAATCAGATATAGAAGCTACTGGTTCAACCAGTTGGACAGATATGGGTTTGAAAATTTACTGTGTGATTCTTTATGTTGACTAACATGTCCTTTGTTATTAATTGCATTATATGTGTCAAGTAATTGAAAAACCATTAGACTAATATAATTTGTTTCACTGAAGATATTTCACAGTAATCAATAAAATTAACAGAAAAGGAGAAAGAAGAGAAAGAAGTTGTGAAATCCAAAGGCTGCAAAAACATATAAATGAAAGGTGGATTCTCAAGGAAAAAACCAGAAGTCTCTACCAGAGAAGCTATTGATAATACTTTCTTAACCTCTGATTAATATTGAAGAGTACACCATTTGAGAAACCAATATGTGCACCATAATAGATTGAAGAACATGAATTCTGGCTTAACCTAAGTGCTGTGGCCTGTCTCTCAGTTCTGGGGTCAAAAACAATAACAAATAATGGCTAGTTGGAAGAAGCTCAGAATAACTATTTTTCTTTTCTTTAAGATGCATTTCAATTTGCATTTTATACCCCAGAAATCAAAAAACCTCCTAGAATTATATAAAAATATAAGTAAAAGATTAGAGATGGGTACAATACCATAACAAATGGAGAATCTACAAGAAGATGAGAAAAGACAGTTGAGGAGGACTTCAATGATCCACCATACATCTCTTTCGATGCCCAACTGGCAATTGCATCATTCATACGGTACTGTGTTGTTAACTTGGTGGCAAGAACTCCATCATGCAAAGTTGCAGCTCTCTCCAGCAGTGATACTCCAAGACCACCTTCCAAGGCTTTTCTTGATAGAATCACTGGAGCTAGCTGGCACTGGTCACCAGCAAGGATACAGCGCTTTGCCTGCAACACCGGGATCCAGCAAGATGGTTCAATTGCCTGACCAGCTTCATCTATAACAACCAGGTCAAAGGTATCTAGCCTTCGAATCAATGGATCAGCTGCTCCAGTGTTGGTGGCAAGCACTACTTGAGCACTAGATAGTACTTCCTTCACAGTCTCCTTTTCCTTCTTCTTCACTGTCTTTCCCAATTGTTTTAAAAGCTGACGTATGCCAGCAGCTAAAGAATCATCCTTTAGACAATGTCTAAGGTCTTTTCTTAGATCTGACTTCTTTCTTTCAATCTCCATTACAAAATTGGAAAGCTTAGATTTCACAAGTTCACCCAAAGACTTTGATGCCACAGTTGAAGATATGCGTGCTGGATTGCCAACCCGCACAATGTCCAATCCAATATTTGATAGTTTTTCAACCATGTTGTCAACAGCTGCATTTGTAGGTGCAGTTACAAACACCCTTTCACCTTGTTGAACAGCAAGTACTATAAGTTCTTTAAGCAATCCTGTCTTTCCAGTACCAGGTGGCCCTTGGATTATCAATAAAGGGCGCTTCTTATTCAAACCTAAGGCAATTGTTCTTCGCTGGGATTCATCAAAAGTTCCAGGCCTTGATTGTTCATCCAATCCTTCAGCCCAATCTACCAAATTATTCTCCTCCAGCCATGCAACATCTTCCTTGTCTCCAAATAGAGTAGCCACAACAGCAATGGAAGGATTTCTCTTCTGTAAACCATTCTTTTGAAGCAGCATCAAGGCTTCACAGTTGCGCTACCAAAAAAAATAGTATAACAAGGGAGTAAATATTTAAGTAGACTGCACAAGCACCAAAGAAAATGGTAACCTAAGATCCCAAGGAAATGATCATTTCTTCCAGGTGGACAAAGAAGTTGATTTTTCACTTGTGAATACTGATGACCATCTGTACAATGTGTTTACGTAGATGTTATGGATGCAGCTGTCAAAGACCACTTGCTTTAGTATGCTTATGCCTTTATCTAATTCCACATAAATGATATACCCCCCAAGTCATGAAATGTTGGTTGATGTTTCTAATTGTTTAATTGGAAAGAGAGTTTTACCAAAAACCTGTGAGGAATCTTTTCATTCACTATTTCGAGATTTGAAGTGACATTTTTAATATATTTAAACCCTAATTGTCACACACTCACACTATAAAGTAATAATGCTCCCCTAAAAAACATTGTATAAAAAAGGAGCCAATTATATGAAATTTCTGCACAATGATTTAAACTAACAAATTTTTTATGGGAAGAAAAATGAGTTTATTATTGCATATATTTCAAAAAAAAAAAGTTAAATCATAATAGGCTTCATTTTCTCAGTTCCCATTTAAGCATTACCGATAGGTTCTAATGAAAAGATTATCTCAAGAATCCAAGCATAACAAGAAGCATATAGCTTCACTGATCTTCAAGAGACAACTACTTCCCAGTTCCATAACATTCCCTTCACTGCTAAAAGTAGAGATTGGAAACTTTGCACAAGACTTTCAACACTGCCATCTAAAAGCAGTGAGAATTTTTTTTAATTCAAAACTAGGTGAAAATTTAAGTGCTAACACATATCATTTCGGGCCAAATTTTTGTATTGCAACACAAATTGCTTTTGGGCTAGCTTTGAAGATTTATGCCATAAGCAACAATACACAAAAAAGGATGAATTTATAAAAGAGCCATTAGTTAGTGAAGTACCTCATATGTGAGCGTATCCGCCAATCCATGGATACGATCTATGCGCACAGTCTTGCCAAAGAGCTTGGAGAAGGTGGGATCACCATGACGAGACTCTAAAGCTACACTGATGCTACATCCATCCTCCCCAAGATTGTTGACAAACCCTTGCAAACAAGAGGTTGCACCTGCACCCCTACTATCACATTCCCTCACACAAACCATATCTCCAGGAGAGAGATCATCAAAAGTTCCAGGCCTTGATTGTTCATCCAATCCTTCAGCCCAATCTACCAAATTATTCTCCTCCAGCCATGCAACATCTTCCTTGTCTCCAAATAGAGTAGCCACAACAGCAATGGAAGGATTTCTCTTCTGTAAACCATTCTTTTGAAGCAGCATCAAGGCTTCACAGTTGCGCTACCAAAAAAAATAGTATAACAAGGGAGTAAATATTTAAGTAGACTGCACAAGCACCAAAGAAAATGGTAACCTAAGATCCCAAGGAAATGATCATTTCTTCCAGGTGGACAAAGAAGTTGATTTTTCACTTGTGAATACTGATGACCATCTGGACAATGTGTTTATGAAGATGGTATGGATGCAGCTGTCAAAGACCACTTGCTTTAGTATGCTTATGCCTTTATCTAATTCCACATATATGATATACCCCCCAAGTCATGAAATGTTGGTTGATGTTTCTAATTGTTTCATTGGAAAGAGAGTTTTACCAAAAACCTGTGAGGAATCTTTTCATTCACTATTGCGAGATTTGAGGTGACATTTTTAATATATTTAAACCTTAATTGTCACACACTCACATTATAAAGTAATAACGCTACCCTAAAAAAACATTGTATAAAAAAGGAGCCAATTATATGAAATTTCTGCACAATGGTTTAAACTAACAAATTTTTTATGGGAAGAAAAATGAGTTTATTATTGCATATATTTCAAAAAAAAAAAAAGTTTAAATCATAATAGGCTTCATTTTCTCAGTTCCCAAGCATTACCGATAGGTTCTAATGAAAAGATTATCTCAAGAATCCAAGCATAACAAGAAGCATATAGCTTCACTGATCTTCAAGAGACAACTACTTCCCAGTTCCATAACATTCCCTTCACTGCTAAAAGTAGAGATTGGAAACTTTGCACAAGACTTTCAACACTGCCATCTAAAAGCAGTGAGAATTTTTTTTAATTCAAAACTAGGTGAAAATTTAAGTGCTAACGCATATCATTTCGGGCCAAATTTTTGTATTGCAACACAAATTGCTTTTGGGCTAGCTTTTAAGATTTATGCCATAAGCAACAATACACAAAAAAGGATGAATTTATAAAAGAGCCATTAGTTAGTGAAGTACCTCATATGTGAGCGTATCCGCCAATCCATGGATACGATCTATGCGCACAGTCTTGCCAAAGAGCTTGGAGAAGGTGGGATCACCATGACGAGACTCTAAAGCTACACTGATGCTACATCCATCCTCCCCAAGATTGTTGACAAACCCTTGCAAACAAGAGGTTGCACCTGCACCCCTACTATCACATTCCCTCACACAAACCATATCTCCAGGAGAGAGCGTAGTAGGTGGTAACCGGTGATTCCCCTCAACCCTGAACAACACCAAATGCATTCCACCTAATCCTGCTTACAGAAAACCCAATTTCCATCCTTAGATAACAAACTCGCAATCATAGACTAAATTTCAACACAATTACAAAAGGCTCTTTATTCGCTTAAACTATTAGAAAATAGTGAATTCAATCGTTTAATCTAACAGACCTGTGGATGTGCTGACTGCATTCAAATTGCAGAGGGTATCACAGAGCTCTTGCTGAGCCTGGCCATGGGTAACCAAAAACTCGATTGGCTTCGAAGAATCCAGAGTATCGTCCGGTGTAGGAACTGCATCCAATTCCTCCTGTGTGAACTCCAATTCAGAATCCCTTTCTATACGAAGTAGCTCTGACATTCGCCTCGTGAACTCATCAATCCTGCTCTGTATAGCCTTAACCTTCTCCATCTCCATCCCTAACACACCTTGAACACTCTTCACCTGCACTGCTTTCCTCGCTATCGCCTTATGCTGAGCTGCAAAAAACACAAAAACGCACACAACATCTCAACCAAAATTGAATCACAACAACAAATTAAAACGAGACACTTTGTACTCCAAATCACCTGAATTGGCAAGCTCCTTGAGAAGCTTCCAGGACTCGGACTCGCGCCAATTCTGCAGCAGCGATTTACGCTGCGACTCTTGTAGAACATCGCGAAGCTCTCTCTGGAAATGGTCGAAGAGAGTCGGATAGTGAGTGCTAGCTTTCAAGCAAATGGCTTCGAGGCCAACAGGCATAGGGATTGCATTGAGATAAGGCTGAGCTTGAATCACGAAAGTGAGTCCAGGCTCCATTACTTGCCTCACCTCCATGAACTCTCCTTGAAGCTCCGCCAACGCAAAATCCGACGCCATGGCTTTCATTCCTTGGCCTATCCAATTCACTACGCTCTTACCAAGGTCCCTTCGCCCCAGCGGATCCCCATTCTGGTGCAAACCGCGCACGCTCTTCACTTTCTGCTCAATCGCTGGCTGTTGCTGCTGCGTTTGCTTAGTACTATTTTCTAACTCTAATGGTGCAGGTGATTCGAGGAGGGTTTTGGATTTGGTCTTGGTCTTGGTCTTGGTTTTGGTTTTTTTGCGAGTGATGGTTCTTCTTTTTGTGGTACTTGGAGGCTCGCTAGTGGTGCTACTAGTGATGATGATTTCGGAACCGTAGTTTCGAATGAGCTGTTGGAACTGGTGTTTTTTTGGTGTGTGAATGGATGCATTTTGATTCTGATTTGGACGAAAACGAACGGTGAAGAATGGTTTGTATTGCTTTACAGCCAAAGTGGCTGTTGGTGTTGTGAAGGCCTCACACAAAAAGCATGACTTCACTTCCATTTTCAAAAAAAATTTCGGAACCAACTAACCCAGCCAGCACCTAAGAAAAAGGAGCGGCCAGGTTGGGCGGACTAATACTGATACAACGACTTTATAACTGAAAATGGAAAATATACATATATGGCTGAACGAGAGAAACAAATAGTGTAGATATTTTTTTATTAAAACAAAAATTTGTAATTGGTGAATTTGCTTGAAGTTTAAATATGAGCCGCCTAATATGGAGAGAGAAAAAACAGAAATGATATTTGAATATAGAGAGAATGAGGGTCGTTATCGTGTACCATGGGGGCATGGGGGGTCGTTGGAGATCCACAACGCGTGTTGTGATTGGTTGAGTGTTGATTCTATATATGATTCCATGGCGCGGGTGCCCTCTGCGTTTGGCTGGCTGCTGCCCACCCTAACGTGTACTATTACTGTTCGTTCTGTCGTCTTCTAATTTCTTTGCTTTTTTTTTTAGGTCAAAGCCAACTGTTTTTGTGGCTAACAAAAATCCATGGAGTAAAAAACTTTCAGCATTGCTCCAACTCACAAGCTTGGAAGACGTGTTCCTCCCTCCGCCTTGGAATTATAGGATGTCCTTCTTTTTCTTTTTCTTTTTTTTCTTTATGGGTAATAGAAAAATAAAGAAAAATAAGTGGGCTGGAGCCCAAGAAAATCTGAGAAGATAGATTCCGAAAACACCTGTCAGATTTTGGATTTGTTTAGCTGTTCAGGCCTCGGCCTCTTACTTTTTTCTTTTCTTTTTTCTTTTTTAGACAAACAAGTTTTTAGAACTTTTCGAATATTTGGCTTAGAGCTATCCAACTGGTTGGATGACTCGACCAAACCGAACAGCCCTGCTAGACCTGAAGCCCACAGTTGATTCCAAATACCTAGTCAGTCGGACGCAAGTCTAATTACTACAAAACTCGAAGTTTTAGTTCAAGTGACAGTTTAAAAGTTTGAAAACCGTGGAGCTCTCTCTCTCGTGAAAACGAGTAGGAGCTCTCTCTCTCGTGAAAACGAGTCCTCTCTCCCTTGGTTTTCTTCCAAGGGTTTTCCTTCTCTTCTCTTTCCAAACTCTATAATATTTTCTTATTTTTTGCTTTTCTATAGCATTGTTTGTGTCTGTGTTCTTTAGTAAGTTTAGCAGGGACTATGGCGGAGGATGTGATTGAAAGCATGGGTAGTCTGAAGTTAACGTCTGAAGAGGAAGAGGATATACAAATATCCGATGAGGGCAGGATGGAGGGGATAGATAGTTGTGTGTTGAGCTTGATAGGGAAGTTTTTAACGTGCAAGCCTTTTAATAGGAGGGCGGCGAAAAACACGTTGAGAAGAGCGTGGGGGCTTGAAAAGGAACTGCAGATTTCTGAGGTTGGAAATGATCTGTTTCAATTTAAGTTCCAGTCGGAGTATGAACTTGAAAGGATTTTGAAGGGAGGACCATGGACTTTCGATAATCAACTTTTGATGCTCACTCGGTGGAGGACAGGCATGAGTGCAAACAATGTGGTTTTAGAGCATGCATCTTTATGGGTCCAAATCTGAGGGGTGCCTTTTGATATGATGTCTCCAAGTGTGGCGAGGGAGGTGGGGAATAAGATGGGAAGGGTGGAGGATGTGGAGCGCCGACGGCACATGGATGAACAAAATTTCTTCTTGAGAGTTAGAGTGGCCTTACCTATATCTAAACCATTGAGGAGAGGCGGGTTTTTGCTGGGATTAGACGGCAAGCGCCATTGGGTCACGTATAAGTATGAAAGGATGCCAATGCTATGCCATTTCTGTGGGGTTCTCGGTCATGATATCCGCCATTGCTCGGCACATTTCTCAGCATCGAAGACGGAAAAAGCTATTAACTATCAATACGGAGATTGGTTGAAAGCAGACAATGGACGGCGTAAATCTCCACCACGGCGGAGGCAAGACAGCCCACGTAGAGCTGCGTCAGTGGGTAGTTTTGATGATCAAGACAAGGAGAAAAGCAAGGTACCAGAGGCGGCGGTGACGATGACTGAAGCACAAACTTCCTTGGAACGACGGAAATCCGAAAATGGAAATCTCGAGATTGGAGGAATTGTAACGGATATTACGGAGGAAATCTCGCGAGAAAATGCAACTCAAAATTTAAACAATGATTCATCAGGTACGTTATCACAGCTGTGTGGAGATTTGGTTCCAAATTTAAATTCGGCTTCAACTGGTGTGCCAAGCAAAGTCAACTTAGAGGTGGGCCACACAAATCAAAAGTCCAATAAGGCAAAGGGTACGTGGACTAGAATGGTTAGAATGGATATTGGGCTTTTGGACAAAACTAATAATATTCTTAAGCCCATGATGGGTAAGAGAGAACTGAGAGATGCTCTGTTTGAGGATTATAATATAGAGACTGAAGCTGGTGTTCATAAACGCTCAAAGGTTGATGTTGATGCTGGTGAGTCTGCTTATTTATCGGCGGGGGTGGTGAACCACCCTTGCCGGGAGCAATGAAAATATTGAGTTGGAACTGCCAAGGGCTTGGGAACCCTTGGACAGTTCGTAGTCTTCACAAAATTGTGAAAGACCAAGCTCCTGCATTTGTTTCCTCATGGAAACTCGGCTCGATATCGAAGGTATCAAAAAATGGTGTAGCGAGTTACCTTTCAAGAACCGTTTTGCAGTTAAAAAACCGGGGATGGGGGGCAGACTTGCTTTGCTCTGGAAGGAAAACACTAGATTGGATGTCTTTAAATTTTCGGAAAACCAAATCTCTGCATGGGTGACAGAGAGTGATGGTTTTAGATGGTTATTAACTGGTTTCTATGGATGGCCGGAAGTAAAAGATCGCTTCAAATCATGGACCCTTCTATCCCATATCTGCTCCTTTGTTGATGGTGCTTGGATGTGTATCGGGGACTTTAACGAAATGTTGAGTTCGACAGAAAAGTTAAGTTGCAGACCAGCCCAACCTCGACAAATTGATGCATTCCGTGAAGCTCTGGAATTATGTCACCTTGCTGATTTAGGCTTTATTGGATATCCATACACATGGAATAATAGAAGACCAGGGGCTGCCAACACTAGGGAACGCCTGGACAGAGCTGTAGCTAATGAGGCATGGAAGTCGAATTTTCCTGAAACCACAGTCAAGCATATCATTTCGCATGCCTCAGATCATTTACCATTGCTTCTTCAGAATCATGTGAATCAAAGAAGGAGTGTCAGAGGGGAACGTGGTTTCAAATTTGAAGAAGCATGGCTGTTGTGGGATGACTGCGATAAGGTGATCCAAGATGCATGGGAAAACAGTATTGGTGGTGAGTCAGCTTTGGACTCAGTCAGGTTGAAAATCAGAGAATGCAGCTCGGAGTTGAGAGCTTGGGGAGCCTTAAAGACTCATCTTGGCACAGAAGAGATTAAGAATCTTCAGAAGCGGATTGAATGGTTGACGTGTGCTCCAACAACCACACAGCACCAAAATGAATTTATTGAAGCAAGTAAGGAACTGGATGAGTGGCTAAGGAAGCAGGAAATTTACTGGGCTCAACGGTCTAGGGTGAACTGGATTAAACATGGCGATAAGAACACAAGGTTCTTCCATTCAAAAGCTTCTCAGAGAAGACAAAGAAATTTTATTAAGGGTTTAGAGGACCCACAAGGAAATTGGTGTGAGAATATAGAAGAAGTGGCAGGGGTGGCTGTGGCTTATTTTAATAATATGTTTTCCACTGGCTCTTGCAACCGGGTTGAGGAGTGTCTAGAGGCAGTACAACAAAAGGTGACAACTGAAATGCAACAAACCTTGTCCAGAGAATTCAGTGCAGATAAAGTTAAAGCAGCTGTGTTCCAAATGGGACCCACAAAGGCTCCTGGACCTGATGGTATGAATGCCCTTTTTTATCAAAAGTTTTGGCATATTGTTGGTGATAGTGTTGTGGCTGCTGTCCTTGAATTCCTTAATTCTGGGTATTTGATTCCTGATTTAAATCATACATATATTGTGCTCATTCCAAAAATTAAAAACCCTGTTAAAGTTTCTGATTTTCGGCCTACTAGCCTTTGTAATGTCATTTATAAAATTATTGCAAAGGTGCTAGCCAACAGGTTGAAACAAGTGCTGCCTCTTATCATATCTCCAACACATAGTGCTTTTGTACCAGGGAGATTGATTACAGACAATGTGCTTGTGGCCTATGAAGCTCTTCATACAATGCATGGTCGTAAAAAAGGCAAAACTGGGACTCTTGCCATGAAGCTTGATATCAGCAAAGCTTATGACAGGGTTGAATGGGATTTTCTAAAAAGGATGATGCTTAAGCTGGGATTTCCTGAGGCTTGGGTGGACAGGGTAATGAGTTGTGTTACATCACCCTCGTTTTCAATCTTAATTAATGGAAAACCTTTTGGCTTGATTCACCCCTCTAGAGGAATCCGTCAAGGAGATCCTCTATCACCATATCTTTTTTTGTTGTGTGCAGAAGGATTTACTTCTCTTTTGCAGAAAGCAGAACTAGAAAGGAAGATTCAGGGTGTATCCATCTGTCGACGCGCTCCCCGCATCTCACACCTCCTTTTTGCAGATGATTCCCTGTTAGTTTGCCAAGCCACAGACAAGGAGACCAGGGCAGTTTTGGAGATTTTGCAGTTGTATGCAGATGCCTCAGGTCAATGCATCAATATGGATAAGTCGTCGGTCTTCTTTAGCAGTAATACTTCTTCTCAAAATAGAGAACTGATCAAGGCATTGTTGGGAGTAATTGAAGTGAACAGATTTGAATCATACTTGGGTCTACCGACTTTAGTGGGACGGAAAAAATATCATACTTTTTCCTTTCTTAAAGATAGAGTTTGGAAAAAGCTTCAAGGGTGGAAAGGGCAAACTTTATCGCGAGCTGGAAAGGAAATACTGATCAAAGCAGTGGTTCAATCCATACCAACCTATACTATGGGAGTCTTTCAACTGCCAGTCAAATTGTGTGAAGAACTTCAAGCTCTATGTGCTAGATTTTGGTGGGGGCAGTTTGGAAATGAGAGAAAAATCCATTGGTTGAGTTGGGACAAGCTAACTAGACCAAAATCGGAAGGGGGAATGGGGTTTAAAGACTTGCGTCAATTTAATTTGGCTATGCTTGCAAAACAAGGGTGGAGATTGTTGCAAGATCAAGAGTCCTTGCTCTTTAAGTGTCTTAAAGCTCGGTACTTCCCTAGATGTCATTTTTTGGAAGCCACCAATTCCCCTACTAGCTCATTCACTTGGAGGAGTATATTGGCAGCTAAGTCGATAATTAAACGGGGGTCATGTTGGAGAGTAGGTAATGGAGCTTCAATCAGGGTTTTTAAGGAATGCGTGGATTCCTAACCATCCCTCTAATAAGGTGCTACATCCACCGCAAAATGTTGATGAAGACTTGATGGTTGCTAATATCATAGACCCGGATATAAGGTGGTGGGATAGAGGTTTTATTATGCAGAGTTTCAATAAAGAGGATGCGGAAGCCATTATGCGTATACCTCTCAGCAGAAGATACATATCCGATGCTCTGTTTTGGACTCCTAATAAATCTGGGGAGTATACGGTACGGTCAGGATACCAAGTGGCACGGCAATTACAAAGGGAGGTGGCGTGGGCAGAATGTTCCAATGGGGTTGTGGGTGGTACTGTTTGGAAGACTTTGTGGAAGTTGAAAGTGCCGAATAAAATAAAAGTATTTGGATGGCGGGCTTGTCGTAACATTTTGCCTACCCGTGTGAATCTAGTTCAGCGGAGGATTATTCAAGATAACAGATGTGAGGTGTGCAAGACTGAAGCTGAAACGGGAATCCATGCGTTATGGAATTGTGGGGCTGCTCGGGACGTTTGGGCTGGATGCTCGGTGCGTTTGCAGAAATGTGCAGGGGACCAAGACGATATGGTTCAGCTAATGGAGGAGTTGATTGCCCGGCTTAGCACTGATGAACTTGAAGAGTTTTTAGTGCAGGCTTGGTTCATTTGGAACCAACGAAATGCATTGCTACATGGTAAGAAAATGCAAGCACCTGAGATCCTTATCAAGCGAGCACGAGATTTTACAGAGGAATTTAAGCGTGCCAACAATCAACTTTCAGCACAGTGTTCAACGCCCCCAACAACTCAAAATCTGATGAGATGGAAGCCACCACCTTTAAACCATTTTAAGCTCAATTTTGATGCTTCAATTTTCCAAGAATTGAATTGTACTGGTGTTGGAGCCATTATCCGCAATGATAGAGGGGAAGTCATGGCGTCTTTATCGGCAAAGGGTCCTCCTGTGGCGTGCAGTGATGAGGCAGAGGTCTTGGCTTGCCGTCGTGCGGTGGAATTTGCGGTAGAGTGTGGATTTACTGAGCTTGTCATTGAAGGAGATAACCAAGCTATCATGTCTGCGTTGAGCCTGAGGAAAAGCTGTTCCTCTTGGTTGGGACACATTATTCAGGACGTGATTTGCATGGTAAGTGGGTTTAGATGGTCGCAAGTTCTGTTTGCAAGGAGGAGTGCCAATACAGCGGCCCATGCACTAGCTAGACACGCCAAAGATATTCTAGATGAAGTTGTATGGATTGAAGATTTCCCTCCCCCAGCTGAGGAGGCATTGTACTTCGATTCTAATTCTATCGAATAAAATTTGAGGATGTTTTCCTCTTCAAAAAAAAAAAAGTTTGAAAACCGTGGCAATCGACGCGACTTAAACTACTATACCATCTGCAGATTTAATTTAACTTTCACGTGGGCAAGTAATTTTCTCCATGATGGAATAGACTTTTGTGTTTTGATATGTCAATGGAGTAGTTATTCACCACAAATTAACTATAAAAAAAGATTGTCATATCAGTAGCTATTCAACACAAAATTAACGATAAAAAGTTTGTTTGAATCAATGTTAATAGGCATATTAGCCATCCACGTGAGTTTGAACTTTTGAATCAATGTTGGCAATAGCTATTCCCATGAGCATTAATGGCTTTGTCCTATTGTAGTTGTTGGGCAAAATGCAATTTTACCTTTATAAACTAAACAAAAACAATAATATCAATAACTCTCGTATTCCTGGTCCACGTCTCATAATTTCTCTTTAAATTCAAACCGTAGATTGACTCTTCCTTACCATCAATCACCATTGCCGACGAGTTTCACTTCTTGTTTGCCGACAAGTTTTGCTTTCTGTTTGTTACCATGTGTTGGGTCTCTTCTCTCTCAAGTACGATTTCAAAATCTCATTTCTCTCTTTATCTCTGTTCCAAGCTCATAGATATTAGGTTTTTGCTATTTTTATGTTTGATTTCTCTCTCTCTTTCTCCATTTCAAGCTTTTTCTTTGCTTGATTTTTCCTCTTTTTTTGTCCTTTTCCTCCAAACCGATCACTCGACGAATTTGACCCACTAAACCAAAGAACCGAGATAAATGGTTTCAACCGACCATTCAATCGACAATGGGTGAGAAATCTGTTCACCCAACTTGAGAGGGTTGAGTGATGATATGACTCCAAACTCGATCCGTACCAACCTGTGAACAACCCTATTTTGACTATTTCTTTGTGCATATGCAGTCTCACATCTCACACAATATTACAATGAGTAATCTCTTGGGGCATCCTCAAAATAGGGACAAAAGGTTTTCAACTCAGAATATCATAACAACTTAAAAACTACTAAACCAACTCCTACCATCTAATTAGTCATTTTTTATTTTTTAAATAAAAAAAATACTATTTTAATTCTTAAATTTTATAAAAAGTTTTTTTACATTAAAAAGTTCTTTTATATCATTAAATTATTAAAAATCTCTTCTTCTTTTTTTTTGTCTTAGAATTGTTGAAAATATTTTACTTTCTACCCTTAAACTTAATCAAAAATTTGTTTTGTCCTTAAACTATTAAAAAAATTCTTTTTTTCATCTACGTTTTGGCCTTTTAACCAAACTATTAAAAAAGAAGTCTTAGGGACCAAAAACAAGTTTTTAGTAAATTTAGGGTCAAAATAGTATTCTTAAAAAAAAAAAAAAAGAGCGGTCCGTGTGATGGGGCAGTGTTTGATATACACGTGTCTCTTTTTAAGAAACAACACGTGTCTGAACTCTGAATGCTGAGAATACAAAAAAGAGTGTACCCATTTTTTTTTTTTTTGATAGGAAAAAAAGAGTGTACCTGGTGCCCAGAGTCAAAGAGAGAGAAAGAGAAGCGTAATTGGAGGGATGATGAAATTGTTCGATGCACACTGTCACCTTCAAGACCCAAGAATAATTAGCAAGGCACCACAGCTGATTGCCACAGCTCTCGACACTGGAGTTGTTCGTTTTGCCGTTAATGGAGTCTCCGAGGTACCCTTTTTCTTTCTTTCTTTCCTTTAACTTCTTTTCTAGTCATTTCTGAATGGTGATTGTGGTTGCAGAAAGATTGGCATTTGGTGAAGCAGATGGGTGAGGACTACCCTTCTGTAATACCATGCTTTGGGCTTCATCCATGGTAAAAACTTCATCACTTTGTCATTTCAAAGCTAAAGCTCTTTTCTTTTTTTGACCCACATGAAAAAAAGTTGTTAATTTCTCTACTTTTGAAGGTTTGTTGCTGAGAGAACTCCCAACTGGTTCAACACATTGAAAGAATGCCTTGAGTCAACTCCCTCTGCTGCTGTTGGAGAGGTCCATTTACTTAGTACATGTGAATTTGTTGTTTACTTGATTGATTATGTTGTGTTGTTGTCTTAGAGCATTTGCATCAATCAATGCAAAATAGAAAAAGATATCAATTTGCGAAGTTGCTACGGAGTAAATTTACACTGACAATATTCACTTAGCATATAGTTTTTCATTCTTTCTTTATGTATGCCAAGGCTGAAGGAAGAGAGTGGATGATGGTTATTGTGCAAAGAAAGAGAAACCATTAAAAATAAATAAAGAAAAATTGATATTTTAATGTAATGTAGTATAAAATAGATAATATAATGTGTTGTGTTTTGAAAAGTGAGTGTATAAAATAGAAAAAAGTAGGTTTTTATGCTAAAATAGACAGAATTTTTTGCATGAGCTGATGCAAATGCTCTTGCTTTTTGGTCAAAAAGGAGATACATTTATAGTAGTGAAGTATAATTTTCTTCATTAACCATTTTGGGTGTAAGTAAATGTATCTAACTTTAAACATGTATTTGTTTTTTATTTTTTATTTTTTTCTTTCAGATTGGTTTGGATAAAGGTTCACATGGAAAACAGATTGATTTCACGGTTCAGGTTTTGCTATCCCAAAATTTTTGTTGCTTAATGATTTTGTAAGTTGTTTTCTCTTCATGGGCCCTGATGCTTGTTTCTGACCTCTTCACTTTGCTACATTCCATGAGTTGTGTTCATGTTAGGCATAATAGAACAAAAGGGCCAGTCTCAGTCCATTTATAATTGACAAATTAATCCAAATTTTGTTAGTGGAAGCCGTGTTAGATTTATAGCATATGTCAATTAAACGCGTGGAATGCAGATTTAGTTTTGTTTAGCCCGGTACTCTTGTTTTGACTTGGTGTTATAGGGAACTCTCCATGTGTATTTGTTACAAGTCTCCTTCATGAAAAATTCACAAAAATGCTGTACATAGAGTGGTTTTTGAGATATGTTATTTGATGCTCATTGAATAATGTCTAATATCCTTTTCCCAGTAGACATTTTTTTTTCCTTTGTTATTGGCTCAAACTTGTATTAGTATCGGAAAAAATTGAACTTTTACTGTAATTCATGGTATTTATGTTTAGTGCTATAATTTAAATCAACAAAGGACAGAATTGCTTGTGGAAGTTCTTGAAATTATTTGCATTTAACCATGCCCCTTTTGAAAATTCCCAAGTACATGTAAATATTAGTTTATTTTATGCTAAATGCCAATCTTTCTGTAACCTCAAAATGATAAACAAAACAAAAAGGAAAGTACTTCCCCTTCTGGCCTTTCATTGACTTTTTGGTGTCTTTACAGATTAGTGATTACCATCTGTAGCTGTAAAAAGAATTGCAACAAGCATAAATATAACAGACTCATGTTATTAGACATGCTCATTTATGTTGTGTTATACTGACAAGGAGATGTCTGCAGTTCCTTTTTTTTTCAAACTCTCTGTCGTCTGACAAAAGCTATTGTTTCTTCTTTCTTTTATTTTTTATTTTTTTCCCTTTTCCATAACTGTTTAATGGATACACGTTTGATTTTAGAGGTGCTTGTTGGACTGTATTATAGTCATAATTATTTATTCCAGATTGAAGTGTTCCGGCAACAACTTGAGCTTGCAAAAGAGTTGAAAAGGCCAGCATCCATTCATTGCGTTCGTGCATTTGGCGATCTTCTTCAGATAATGAAGTATGCTTCTTAATGTTATTTGTAATAATTTGAATTTTGTACTTAGAAATTGTAGGGAGGATAACTGGAAAAGTAATATGGTGTTAACTAATGGCCTTAATGAGACTCTGCGGTCCTTGACGGCAGGGTCAGATCTCTAAAATACAAATAGAATATGCATTTTAGTTGTCTCACTGTGATTTCTTAAATGGAAATGGGTGTTCATGCTGAGCTTTCTTATTTGTTTTTATTTGTGGTTTGGATATTGCATTTGCAAATTTGTATTTTCTAGGCATTTTCATTCAAATTTTTTATCTAGACATTACCTTTCAATTTTTATTTCTATTTTTATTTTTTGTTCTCTGTACTTTTTCATCCTTTGTTTGTTGCCCCTATGCTTTATTGCTAATCTTCATATCGATTCTCCTTCATGTTTCTCCGGAAACTTAAATTATAGTTGTGAATCAAAAGAAGCTAAAATTCATGAGCTTTCATATCTCGCTTCTTTGTGATGCTTACTTCTCCTATTTGTCTTCCAATGAGAGGATTAGAGCTTCAAGAGAAATAATATTTGTTTCTGATCTTCATATTGATTCTCCTTCGTGTCTCTCTGAAAACTCAGTTTTTAGTTGTGAATCAAAAAAAGCTGAAATTCATGAGCTTTCATATCTCACTTCTTTATGATGCATACTTATCCTTTTTGTCTTCTAGTGAGAGGATTGGACCTTTAAGTGAAACAATATTTTTTTCTACTAATCCCCACCTTCTTAGCCAAGTTGATACAAAAATCCAAAGCTTTGCCAAGGCCTTGTTTTCCCTCATTTGAATTTTGTGCAAATATAGCAATGAGTTAACAATCATATTATCTTTTCTCGCTTCTTATGCTTGCATAACTTCAGATGAGGAAGGAATAGAAGAAATAACTGAACCATATTGGCTACAATTAGGCATATTTGCATGGAAAAAATCATGATATATGTTATGGTGCCTTTGGATATTTTGCTTGATTTGGGAGATAAATTTCTTGCCTCCTTGGTTTAGTTATTTGCAGAATATCATGATGTGCTGCTATCTTACATTTTGATGTTTGCTCTCTAATATTTACACTACCTAATGCATACTCTTTTGTTATTCCCAATAAGATAGCTTGGTAACAAATCGCTTCTTCCAAAGCGCGCCCTGTTCTTTCCACCCGCAACAATTCAATCAATTCTCCAGGTGAAAAAACATTAGACATTCCCTCTTCTAAAACCAAAACTTTTGATGTTTTCCCTTGGCCATGAACCCCCTTTGTATTTTTGATTCACTCAACTATTCAACTACTAATTCATCAGCTAATATATTTCCGAAAAGTCGAAAACTAAGTGATAGGGGTTTTGTGAAATCTTCTAAAATATTAATGGGTAAAAGGCTATCTGTTGCGGGTCGAGGGCTCCTTCTCGTTCCCCTTCTTCTTCAAACCCCGATTTGTATTGTTCATAAAGAAATCTCTGATCAACGATAGAACAAGATCCAATATGCATCATATCTAAGGGATCCAAGATCCACACCTATAAATCGAAAGGTCCGAATGATCAAACATCTCAAAGATAGATAGAGAGGTAGGAATTTATCGAACAAACCGCACTCCTTCTATATGTTACTAAATTTATACCGTCCGCTATCTCATATATGATTCGGTCGAGCCAAAACAAAATATTTTTTCTTGTTAGGTGGGATCCATTGGACATAGATCCAATTTTTCAAATAAGGCATATATCTAGACTTTAGAGGGCTCTTTTATATATTCTTGGACAGAGTCTTGTGCATTAGCTTTCCTCAAGTCCTCAAGTTTGGTCCTTAATACTAGCATCACTCCCTGCTTTTCACCCTTTTTCTCAAATGTGTTATATTACTGTATGACTTTCAAAACTTGGATAACTAGTGTTTTTGTTATTTATTTTTGGACCTCAGTCTGAATTTGAATAGAAATATCTTGTTATTTATTCTTAAACTCAACTATCAGTACTATGCTTAAAGAAACACCTTTAGAAAAATATAAAGACACTCTCAAAAACAAATTTAAAAAACTAAATAATAAGTTACAACTAGCTGTAGCCCAAATGGCACTCCACCCATGGTGGTGCTGAGAAGTCGTAGGTTCTATCTTCAGAGTGTACTTTACTAAAGAAAAAGTGAAAAATCAATTTTTTTTTACTTATAAAAGAAACTAAATATTAAGTTACATAAAAATAAACATTAACAAGCATCCTAGATTAAAAAGAAGCAAGCACCCAAAAAGTTATTGAATTTATTATATGCAAATGCCACATCTTCTATATGAATATTTTTTTCAGAATAATTTTTATCTATAACATCCTCCTTACTTGTATAATGCTTAATTCTTCTAAATAAAAGAGAGACATTTCTAACAGGCTAACAGTAAGTCCTCTCTCAAACAAGTGTGTAAGTTCTACTTCTATATATATCAAATTTTCTTTCTTTCTTTCTTTTTTTTTTTCTTTTTTTTTTATATTTTTTTTATGTATCCTAATTAAACTTGATTCCTCATAAAATCGAGTTCAATCTGTTTATAATCAATTTTGAATCTGATCTTGACCTTGGGATTAATTGGTATTAGATCTGATTTTATTAGATCAAATTTAGACTTTAATCCAACCCATTGACAAGACTGATCATTGATTCTTAATGGTCTATTGTTTCTTTTTGCATCTCTCCCATGATAATTTCAAAATCATATCATAACATATGCAGATAAAGTCTGGCTCCAAGCTGTTTATTTTTTGATCTCTGTGGTTTGTACATCTCTACTTCTAACAAGTACTTGCTCTCTATCTATATATTGTTGTATCTTCAGATCTATGGGACCTTTTCCTGCTGGCTTTATTCTTCATTCGTACTTGGGCTCAGGTGAAATGGTACCAGAATTTGCCAAGCTTGGTGCTTACTTTTCATTCTCTGGATTTCTTATGTCCTTAGAAGCTCAGAAAGCAAAGAAAATGTTAAAGACGGTTAGTTAATCTATTCTTTTTTTATCTATCAAAAGAAAAACTATGGTTAACAAATATATTGTTGACTGCTATTACTATATGGCTTTGATTTTATTTTTTGGCAAATGCAGAAAATTTTAGTGATTCCCATTCCTTTTGTAGGTACCTTCTGAACGGATTTTATTGGAGACAGATGCACCTGATGCACTACCAAAGTCAGAACTAGGTTCGCTGTTTCTGATTGATGGAGATCCTTCCATCCCTGAAGAGCTCCAACGGCAAGGGGGAAAATTAAGCACTTCAAGTGTTCTGACCCGTGATGAAAAAGATGCATCAACACTGCCAAAAGAGACATTTAATCATCCAGCAAACATTCAGAATGTGCGCCCCTCTTGCTTTCACCCCCATTTTTTCCTATTAAATGCATTAGCTTATTTTGTATATCTGTCTTTGTGCCATCTTTGACTGATTAATTACCTTTCCTTTGCAGTAGAGCAAATCAATTTCTAGTTTTTGGCATGCTCTTTTCCACCTTGACCCAGGTAGAACTAGGGTGAATGATAAATAAGGGTGTAAAAAGGCAGTTCAAAGAGACCGAGTGCCATATGAGAAAAAATTACAAAACTTTTTGACAATTAGTGGAATGGAGAGTCGTGTAAGTCTGGCCTGTTCCCAAAATTTGATGGAACTTTTGAAATTAAAAACCAATAAGTAGAGGGAAAGAGTGGAAAGCAATATCTTGCTTTATTGTGGGATATAGGATAGATATGGTTTTTTTTTTTTTTGGGGGGGGGGGGTTGGGTGGGGGCGCATAAAACTGCAAATTGCCTCTCTCTCTCTCTTAATGATTGATGATGAGGGCCCTTGAAATTACTGACGCTATAGCAAAAGGAAATTGGCCTAGCCATCCTCAACTAGTTGAGTGGTAACTGGTAAGAGCATTTTGGTTCTATGAAATCACTAGAAGTTATGTTGATATTAAATATATAGGGGATGGAGGGGAAGGATCAAGGGGTCAATCTTGTTTGGGTACAAGAGTAGTATTTACCTATAAAAATCATATATAATACCTAGTACATGCTTACCTGTTAAGGATTTTTGGAAGATATTAATATACTGTAGTCATACAAGATTTTGACAAGTGCTAAACATGGTTAAAGGTGAAGTTGAATTTAGATAACATTTTTGGGGTTCATAAAACTACTTTAGGCAAGTAACAAGGGTTCTCCCACAGTTCATAGTAATAGGAAATTCTCTCATTCTTGTTAGGGTATTTAGAATATTTCTCATAATTCTACATTTGAGTACTGATCCTAGGCTATCTCTGTACTGTTTTTTCTGTGACGTATCCTCACAAAATAAATATTTGATCTCAAGGTTCAAATATTGTAATTCCTTATCTGCCTTTTCAGGTACTCAGTTATGTTGCATCTTTTCTTGATATGACCAAGGAAGAACTTGCAGAGATTAGCTACAAGAATGCAGTGCACCTGTTCTCTTATGATGGTTCAAAAGTACTCCAAGAAAATTAATTACAGTTTTTCGTTATATACAAGTACCAGGAACAAAAATTTTTTTTCCTTATAACTTATTTGTTATCTAAAAATGTAATATACATACCACCTCCTGGATTGTCATACAAAACTATTATTGCTTCAAAATCAAATTATCTGCAATACTGCCGTGCATCTTTTATCTTTCAGCACTTTAATAGAACCAAAAGAATTATTTCTTTTTGAGAACACCCTATAAATCTTCTGATGTTTCTGGGACACAGTCACAAGGACAGATCTGCCTGTCCCAGAAAGAGCACGCTCTGAGCAACTGGGTTTCTTTAGGGATACTGTGAATTTGCAGGATGTTTTTGGTAATTTTAGTTCTGCATTGGCATTGAAATTGTTGATGCAAACAGCTGATGTGGATGACAGGTTTATCCTAGCCAGTGCTGTTTTTATATTAGCCATTTTAACGTTCATGTATGGTGTACTGGGAAGATTATGGGTCTGAGTATTTTGTGAGTTGTCATTTGTACTTTGCAATTCTTAGTTCTTACTTCTTGCTCAAGTTAAGGTCAGCCAGAATTTTTTGTACATATCCTGGTGGTTAGTGCTGTGGATATGCAAATGCTTTCCTTTCCAATATATTGTTGTAGAAGTGGACAAGAACTCCGAAGTATTTGAACAGAGACACTGACTGAGTGCTGTTAAGGTTTTTCTGGTGCTATCTGGTCCCGTGCGCAGTTAAGGCTGGGTCTGGACTATGGATTTTTATGACTGAGACTTGGTCCCATGCATCACTATGGTGTTTGTATGTATTAGCATTAGCAACCATGGACATAACAAATTTCATAACTTTTTTCTTTACACCAATCATATTTGTCACCTCAACAATTGTAAAAATACCTCGATAATTGTAAAAATAAAAAATGTTGTGAACTTGGTTTGGCATTAGACTATTTATAGTACAAGTATTAGTATTACGCTGTGCCTTGATCAGGGGGGAAAAACAACCACCACCAACAAAAATCATGCAGATTACAAGAATTTTATATAGAAGTGACTTCAGGAACCATAGAAGCTTAAAAATACAGTTTACAGCTTCAATGTGTGAGTTTCATCGCTGTGTCTAGTGTAATTTTATAGGTCCTTACAGTCAATATCTCATCGCTTTTGTTTCTTGGAAATATATATCAAATCAAGGGAAATCTCGAAATTTCATAAAATTGATGGAATGAAATTTAGCCGTGGCCTTTTGTAGTACATTACTAATAACCTGTTTATCAGTCAGGCTCTACCTTGTTATGGTTGCTGTACACTGATACACATTGGAGTGTCCTATTAAGTAGTTCCAGAAAATATAATGCAGCCTGTACAATATTGGAGCGTCAGAATGCAAAGAACTTCCAGCAGTTTTTACTGTCGTTGCATTTTTCTTGTGTGTTTCTTAGAAAACCTTACTGTAGGCTTTATTTTTCTTCCTAAAGTTTTAAAAATCAGATATAATATGCTAGCTGCAGCTAACCAGCTCAGGAAATTTTATCTGTACACATTAATATATTAATGGTCATGAAACATTTTAGCATAGTAATCGTCATGAAAATCCAGTTACAATTTTCATTTATGATATTTACATAAATCTGTTAATCCTGACGTTTCCATTCTGTAGAAACAGAAGAACCATGAATTGTGACAGTGCTTCTGTTCGTATTCAATGGCAGCAACTCCATCTCGTTTCTATAAACAAAGATGAAACCGTCAAAGCAACAACTGGCTCAAGCTTCTTCTTTGCTAATCACCCTCCCACTCTTAGAGAGTAGAAGGTCTTTCATATCTCTGTAAGTCCTGAGCTCTTCAAGTGCATCAACTTTCTTCCGAGGCATAAAGAATCCGGAAGCTGTAGCAACTCCTCCTTCAAGCTCAGTCTTCATTGAGTGGGATGAGTAACAACTTGGATCTTGGCGCAGAGGAGGTGCTGTCCTCAGCATGCGAACAAGTTCACCAACAGCAGCATCTTGTGATTTTCTACCTATTGGCAATGACTGTGAAGTAAACTCAGAAGCTTTTTTCCCCTCGAGATTCTGACTGTACACCCAAATATTTACACAAAGTAAATACTTGATACAAAAGCAGTAAATCACACGCATATTACAAGAAGACAAAATACAATAATTGTGAATGCAGAAACTCATTTACAAGCAACAAATGCCGGAAGAGAGAAGTATTGTGTAACCACAAACTCATGTACAAGCAACAAATGACTGAAATGGATTAATTTAAATAAGTATACAACTGTGTTAGTTCCAGAAAAATATATTCTTGACGTGTTCTCAAGCTGATAAATTAGAGCTCATACGTTACCCATCAAGAATCGTGACCTCTTTTATTCTTAGACCTATGATACTAAATAGGGAGGAAATATTTGGAAAGATTAAATCACCAAGCAGTAACTACTGTTAAAAAAGGGGGGGGGGGGGGGGGAATGGGGAACCAAAAGTCCACAACTTTGGGTGTATTTACTTTATCTTCCTGAACAAGGAAGGCTAGCAGCGTGCACTGCTAGCACAATGCCATTCCCAATGACCACTAAGACCAGAATACTTAGGCAACTGACAGATGCATGATGGTCAAATAAAATATGAAACTGTTGCCTGCACTTGGCAAGTGAAAGAGAAATGTCAAATCTCTGGGTTGTGGTTGGCAAGGGACCAAATTGAGAATCCAATATACAGAGAACAGATATGCAACTGGCAGGCGCATGATGTAAAGTAACGCAAGCCAGGAACCAGTGGACTTATCAGGGGCTTTACACAGACTTTTAGTGTGCCATGTGTTTAAGAGTAGGGGAAGTCCTTAAAAGCCAGATTCATCCAAAAACCTCATCCAACAAATATAGCCTCCTCCACAAAGCAACTTTGACTAGAAATAGGTACGATTAAATCATTATGGTTGTAGTGTGAAACTAAGGTTTTAATCAATTCATAGGATCTTACAAAAAGAATTCCTGTCAATAATAAAGAAAACAGAAGTTTGGTAAACCATATGCATAACCAGGTGTGCTTAAAGTTCCTAAGGATAAAGCAAACTCACTCAACTGTACTACAACAAAGACTTAACATGCCCAGCTCTTTGTGTAATGTACATTATGGGGTCTCCACATCCACAAAAGATGAGTCAAGGCCCAAGATCAGGCTGGTGACAAGTAGATCAATGTGTTATTGCTATAGGAGCTATAAATGTTCTTATCATATTTGCTGAGATGTTCACGAATGATTCGGATGATTATTCTTGTTTAAATTACTACGGCTATGAATACTTTCTGCCTTTTTCACAGCTTAGTGGAGGACAAGAGGCCTCCTTCCGGGGGTTCACAGGCAGGTACACAAGAAAGATCAACATCTCTTTTGAAAGTGTCTTAACAATGCAAAGCTTCTTAGTCAAAATCCATCAAGAGAGAGCATAGCACTGTGTCCATTTAGAAGAACTAAAGCTTTTGATGTTGCTAGTTGCCAATGTAAAAATGTATCGAAGGTATAACAGAATAAATATCAGGAAGGAAACAGTAAATTAAGAAGAGAGGGCGATTTGAACATTGTTTGACAAATAAAAGGCAGTCTGAAGTTAGAACATAATTATGTTGCAGAAGTAAACCAAATGAAACTAGACCTGGATTCTTCTATGCGACACATTAATGGACATGTAACAAACCAAGTTCAAAATAATATCGCAGAGAGAGAGAGATGTTAATAAATGATGAAACTGAGAAGAGAAAGAGAAATGGAGACATACATAATAGAAAAGAAATAGAGAGAAAAAATTGTTTCATTGCCCATCCAAACGTGTTTTTTGTGTTTTTCTTTTAGAAATTTTTTATTTTTTAATTACAACTTTCCAGGTGTGTTTTCATTAAAAACCAACACAAAATGGTTTTGAATTTTTATTCTTAAAAACAGGTTGATGCTGGACAACCTAGGCTTCCCACCTAGATTAGTCCTACAGTTGACCTTAGGCTTCCCACCTAAGGTGTTTGGATTCACCACCAAACAAACGCAAAGCAAATTTTGCAAATAATCTTAATGATAATAATAATAGTCTAAAAATACAAAAGAAATCTTCTGGAGCTTTATATGCAGCTTCCAGGAATCACAATGATAAGGATAAACTCTCCTAAACAATTTCAAATACTAATCTGTAATCCTAAACAATCTCAAATACTAATCCGATAATCCTAAACAAATGCTAATGATAAACAACTAGTCCTAACCAAACTCAGATACTAATCCAAACTAAGCAAATAACTACGTTACAATATGAAATTGTCCACTGAAAATCTAAAATGATATTGAAATAACTTTTGGTTATGCTCCTGCATCACAGGTTTTTGAAAAACAATTTTCTCATTACATTACCTAACAGGCCCAAGAGTGTTGGCTGGGTATTTCTCTCTCTCAACTTGTTTATTTCTGCTTTCATGTAATGATAATACTAACATTATGAACCAGTTAAAGACCACCATTGCAACCATCAGGTAAGCTTTAAGCTTGCCTATATTTGTACTTCCTTCTTCCTCCTTTCCTCCTCCTTCCTTCTTTCCATTACTTAAGTTCTTTACCATGAAGCATGCTAAAGATGGTATTACAGGCTTCCCTAGTCCAAATAGAATCCTCAAATAAGACAAAAAAAAGAAGACAGACACCCAAGCATAACTGTTCTTAGTGAATGATGATCAGACTCAATGCAACCGAGCCATTTCCTTTCCATCATAAAATGCAAATCAAGATTGTGAGATAATTTATTTGTTATATTCAGACCATTAAAATCAAACAAACTTCAATTTCAAAACCCTTTTTCCAGAGTGATTATTCCTCAAAATCTAGTAACCAAGCAGTTCAAGAAGCTGCAATCCTATAAGTTATAACCAACAATAGGAGAACTATTAAGAAGGGTGCAGGGAAGGTGGCAGGGGAAATTAAATAAAACCTCTGAAAAGTACGATTACTGGCATAAAAACATTGATACTAAGCAGAAGATGGTTTATGACTTGTATAACTATAGTTATGAAGTAAACTGAAGTACCTGGCATGAAAATCCGATGTATCAACATCATCAACATCAAAGGGATATGAAAAGTCAATATCATCCAATTCGTCCTGGAAAGATAATCTGCTGGAGCTTCTAGAAAATCCAATACGTGGTGAACCACTGGAAGATAACAATCCTGAGAACCGCCCTGAATCATCTTTGCTATCTCTGGTCACCTATGAAACACATAATAATTGGTCTTATCAGATAACCACAAAAATATTGCTAAACTTCAGGAGTGGGATGTATAACTAAAAGTATCAGGATTGGAAAATCGGGACTACCTTCTGACCAGTATAATGATTTGCTGTCACAGGCTGCATCTCACCAGACCTTAAAGACTCTATTTTCCTAAAGTATGTGATTCCAGATGGAGACTCCTGTGATGAAGGATCGGTCTTTCTGCTTCTGGGAGATAAAGGCGGAAGAGAACTTCTATTTGGATCAGAAGAATTGGGAGAAAGGTATCTAAAATTTCTGCTCGGCATTGGAAGTGGTATACTTACAGGGGCAGTTTCTGAGCGTACACGTGTCTGCACAGGATAAGCATTAGAAATGTATGATGGGGAAGACGGGGATGGAGATGGCGAGAATGGAGGTGAAAGTTGATGATCATCATAACTGATAGCCTTTTGATGGGTTGGCACTCTATAATGTTGAACTCTATTGCCATGAATATCAGTAGGTGGAGTAGGATAATCATATGGCATGGAAGATGGATAATATGCAGGTGGAGAAGGATAATCATATGGCATGGGAGATGGGTAATATGCAGGTGGAGATCCAACAAAGGGTTGATTCTGTGCAGAAAAAGCTGCTCTGTGGAAGCCACTTGTCCAGCTGTGTGGACGTTGTAATGGCACAGGAGCTGGAGCTTGTACTCCTCTCAACGGAAAGGAGGTAGCACTAACACCCTTCTTTGAGGAGGGAAACGACCTTAAAGGGTCAGTGTTGGGGCTACCAACATAATCTGTAATAATCTTTGGTGTCATTGAAGTTGAGGGCTCAAGGTTGAAATCAGATAGCGTTGTGCGGTATGTCACAGATATACAAAGGCGGCCAGGGTAGGCCTCTACAGCAGGGAAACTGTGTTCCTCCATCATTCCTTCCTCCGCCCTTGAGAATGGATCACTAAATGAAGACACCTTGTAAATGATATCAAAATTATAAGTCCGACTTGATGTACTTAGCTGCCGAAAGATCCTATATGCTGGGAGTAGCCTCATTTGTGAATAAAGAGCCCGTAAAAGAATTATCGACTTCTTATATGTTTTCTTGTAAATGGCAGAACTTTCACCAGTTTGCGCAGCTACAACTCGTGGATATTCATACTGAACAACCCACCTCTCTATAACTGTCTCAACGGATCCCCCTACTGCCACAGATGGGGAATTAGATCCTTGGCGAACAAGAATCACATCAATTATCATTGGATCCATCACATTCCTATGCCAGAAATTCAAGTTATCCAGAGCCGCAGGGCGGTCACCTAGTACTAAGTTGAACCATTTGTCACTCTTTCTGACCTGAGAACCCAACGACAGATCACCGCTACGATCATGTGGACGAAGGGAAGGAACCCTCGAGTCTAGAATGATATGTAAGCTCTTCAACAAAAACTGTGAAACAATTTGTTCCAGTTTTCCCGATTCGGGCTGAAGATTACTTTGCAAATCCATCTTTCTCAGCAAAAAATGTCAAACTAATAAATATCAACCTCCCGATCCCTCTTTTTCACATTCCACTTCCATCACAAACAATCCATACCCAGAAAGGCCCACTCTTTGCCAAACTCAGTTAAAGACAACCAACATGAATTCTGAAGCAGTCCAACAAAAACCAAATAACATGTTATGACAAATTCAAGGATTAAAAGAAACGAATACAAACACACACACACAACCAAATTACTGTAAACAAAAGAAGCTATTCAAAAACTGTCCCTCAGCAACAAATCAATGACCCAGATAACCCATACCCACATAGATTAACTCCAAAAAAAAATTAAAAATTAAAACTTTACCAAAAAATAAACAAACCCAATAAGCTAGAAAATAAATCAAGCAAAAGAATAAGCCATAACGATTGGAAAAGCAATGGATCAAGGAATTGGGTTGACGAAAAGAAAATAAATTAGCAAGCAGTATGATATATGATTCAGTAACCAAAAAGAGAGAGAGAGAATGTGAAACTTACTCAAAGATAAGAACGAATGGTATTGTGGTGTACAAACCAAAAGGCAAAAATTATTGGGGAGAGATTATCCAAACCCAAATCAAAGACGTAGCAGCAACAATTGAGGATAGCGTAAAGCATACAGGTCTTTATTTATTTATTTATTATTCAGATAATTGGTACTTATATTCATTAACTGAATTTTAATATTGTATATATACGAATACTAAGGAATTGAGGCAAATGTTGTCGTTTAGTTAGTAAGAGAGAGAGAATGTGAAACTTACTCAAAGATAAGAACGAATGGTATTGTGGTGTACAAACCAAAAGGCAAAAATTATTGGGGAGAGATTATCCAAACCCAAATCAAAGACGTAGCAGCAACAATTGAGGATAGCGTAAAGCATACAGGTCTTTATTTATTTATTTATTATTCAGATAATTGGTACTTATATTCATTAACTGAATTTTAATATTGTATATATACGAATACTAAGGAATTGAGGCAAATGTTGTCGTTTAGTTAGTGAAACAACCAAGGCATCAAATGACGCAAATTCCTCTTTCACTCTCTATTCATTAAAATTTGCTAATAAAGCTCATTCCCTTTTAATTTCAGAATGTGTAATAAATAATATATATAATATAATAATAGATTAATGAGACAAAAACAAAAAATACGTTTTTAGTATTATGAACGTGGAGCCATTAACATGGCAAAACGGGTCAGACCCGTTTGACCCGACCCGTTTGACCCGCAACCCGTTTGACCCGTTTAAAAATGACCCGTTTTGACCCGTGACCCGTTTTGACCCGCGACCCGATTGACCCGACCCGGACCCGACCCGATCCGCCCGTTTTTCCACGTCTACCAACGTTGAGTAGATTGAGATTGAGGTGTAATTCTTATAAGATATTTACTTATTCTTCTTCACTTAATATGTTATGTACTCCATTATAGTTTGTCATTCTTTACTTGCCACCTTCATTTTCTCTTCCGACTTTAAACATATCAAAAATTATACCAAGATTAGCTTCTAGAAAGCTAGAATAAGAGTTGCACCAAATTTAGGTATCAAGTGTTTAGTGGTAATTGGTAAGTGGTAATAGTATCACCAATGAAAATCTAATCACAGTTAAAGAGCTTAGAAACAATTGACAAATTGTATCTATTTCCAAAAAAAAAAAAAAAACTTGTTTGAAAAATACGGGTCAACTCGACTCATCCCGCGACCCGTTTGACCCGTGACCCATTTGACCCGCAACCCATTTGACCCGCGACCCGTTTGACCCGCAACCCGTTTGACCCGTTTATAAATGACCCGTGACCCGTTTTGACCCGCAACCCGATTGACCCGACCCGAACCCGATCCGACCCGCCCGTTTTGCCATGTCTAGGAGCCAATTTGTCAATAACTCAATTGTCCTACATGGTCATTCTACGGTACCCCATATTATTTTTGGGGGTACGATACTCACTCAAATCTTTTTTTTTTTGCTAGGTAATTACTCACTCAAATCTTAGTTATAGATTTCACTTATTTTAATCTGGTCTGTTTATTTAATTTTAATAAGCTACCTGCTACCGGTCATCTAGGTTTTCTATAAAACCTAAAAAACAAAACATACAAGTTTTTCTTTTGTCAAGCGCTTGAGAGAGATCTTTAATTAACGAGGTTCTCCCCCTCGTTGCCTCTCTCAAACCTTCATGGCTTTGCCTCCTTAAGTTCTATGTTTGGTATTCAAATCGTGATTTTGATTTTTAATCATTTTTCCTATTTATTGATTGAAGTCACTAGAAAACCCTAGAAAGATCAAATCCTACACCTAAATGACTTTCGCTGAGTCTTGAAGAATGGTTTGATACTTTTTCTTTTACTTAATCATTTTAATTTAATTTTCAAGTTTGATTTTTACTCTTCCCTAATCTGTTGTTTGCTAAGTGGCACAACACGGTTTATATTCCTCTGATTGTTAATTCTTCATCTTCTTCTTCTTGGTTCTTGGAGAAATACGATCATGTGGACGAAGGGAAGGAACCCTCGAGTCTAGAATGATATGTAAGCTCTTCAACAAAAACTGTGAAACAATTTGTTCCAGTTTTCCCGATTCGGGCTGAAGATTACTTTGCAAATCCATCTTTCTCAGCAAAAAATGTCAAACTAATAAATATCAACCTCCCGATCCCTCTTTTTCACATTCCACTTCCATCACAAACAATCCATACCCAGAAAGGCCCACTCTTTGCCAAACTCAGTTAAAGACAACCAACATGAATTCTGAAGCAGTCCAACAAAAACCAAATAACATGTTATGACAAATTCAAGGATTAAAAGAAACGAATACAAACACACACACACAACCAAATTACTGTAAACAAAAGAAGCTATTCAAAAACTGTCCCTAAGCAACAAATCAATGACCCAGATAACCCATACCCACATAGATTAACTCCAAAAAAAAATTAAAAATTAAAACTTTACCAAAAAATAAACAAACCCAATAAGCTAGAAAATAAATCAAGCAAAAGAATAAGCCATAACGATTGGAAAAGCAATGGATCAAGGAATTGGGTTGACGAAAAGAAAATAAATTAGCAAGCAGTATGATATATGATTCAGTAACCAAAAAGAGAGAGAGAATGTGAAACTTACTCAAAGATAAGAACGAATGGTATTGTGGTGTACAAACCAAAAGGCAAAAATTATTGGGGAGAGATTATCCAAACCCAAATCAAAGACGTAGCAGCAACAATTGAGGATAGCGTAAAGCATACAGGTCTTTATTTATTTATTTATTATTCAGATAATTGGTACTTATATTCATTAACTGAATTTTAATATTGTATATATACGAATACTAAGGAATTGAGGCAAATGTTGTCGTTTAGTTAGTAAAACAACCAAGGCATCAAATGACGCAAATTCCTCTTTCACTCCCTATTCATTAAAATTTGCTAATAAAGCTCATTCCCTTTTAATTTCAGAATGTGTAATAAATAATATATATATATAATATAATAATAGATTAATGAGACAAAAACAAAAAATACGTTTTTAGTATTATGAACGTGGAGCCAATTTGTCAATAACTCAATTGTCCTACAAGGTCATTCTAAGGTACTCCATATTTTTGGGGTACGATACTCACTCAAATCTTTCTTTTTTTTTTGCTAGGTAATTACTCACTCAAATCTTAGTTATAGATTTCACTTATTTTAATCTGGTCTGTTTATTTAATTTTAATAAGCTACCTGCTACCGGTCATCTAGGTTTTCTATAAAACCTAAAAAACAAAACATACAAGTTTTTCTTTTGTCAAGCGCTTGAGAGAGATCTTTAATTAACGAGGTTCTCCCCCTCGTTGCCTCTCTCAAACCTTCATGGCTCTGCCTCCTTAAGTTCTATGTTTGGTATTCAAATCGTGATTTTGATTTTTAATCATTTTTCCTATTTATTGATTGAAGTCACTAGAAAACCCTAGAAAGATCAAATCCTACACCTAAATGACTTTCGCTGAGTCTTGAAGAATGGTTTGATACTTTTTCTTTTACTTAATCATTTTAATTTAATTTTCAAGTTTGATTTTTACTCTTCCCTAATCTGTTGTTTGCTAAGTGGCACAACACGGTTTATATTCCTCTGATTGTTAATTCTTCATCTTCTTCTTCTTGGTTCTTGGAGAAATCCTTTGAATCTTTCACACAGAATGATCTCTCTTTGTTCACATGTCTTTTTTTTTCCCCTCTTTGCTTTACACTCACTTTGAATTCACTTTTACTTTATTGAGGCACCCTATAACATGTTACTTTTATTACTATGATTTGTAAATATCAAATATCATTTGTGGTTTCATAAGTAATTTCTATTGTTGTTTTATAATGTTAATTTCTATGCATAGATTTGTTTATGGCAGTTCCTAATGAGCAGAAGTAGTTTTTTCTAATTTGGTTTGGGTGCATAAAGAGGTCAGTATCACTTTGGTTGTTCTTTCTTATTTTTGCAAACCCCTGATGGGTTTTTTAAACTATTGAGAATAAAATCTTAAATTTAATAGGTGCTTTTTTTGGTCAAATATCTTCCATTTAATTCGTGTTTCTTTTAGTCCAACTAGTATGTAGTATTGTGCCAACGAGGGCTTGGCTGAGTGAGTAAGGCTCAGACGCTTCATGCAACACACCTAGGTTCAAGTCCCGCTGCCCGCAAGCTTTCATTGGTGGGTAAACTTAGTGGTGAGGTGATTCCCACACAGAGGGTACAGAACGGATACCGACTACGGACTCCTTGACCGAGGCCACTGACTCCCTGCTCAAGGGTGTAATATGACCATAAAGACCCCCATTTTTTGCTTCTCAAAAAAAAAAAGTATGTAGTATTGTGTTTTTTTTTTTTAATCAGACTTTATTATTTACTCATACACACTAAAAAGTTTACAACTTTGTGTTATTTGTGTTGCAATGTTTTAGTGGGCATGCATGCTAGATGTTTGAGAGAATGACTAAACATGTATACTTGCAATTAGCATGCTCTGTTTCTGTTTTGTTAAAAAATAAAAACTCTGTGGTCATTGTGTAGTATAGCATTTTTAAATTTCATTCAAGTAATATAGACCTTGAAAGAGATAGTGGACTTCATCTTTTGTTTTCATTTTAAACTGGTTCTTATCTAATCTTTAGGATTTTTTGGTCTCCAAGTCAAGAATATTACATCTAGGTCTTACTATTTTTTGTTTTTGACTTTTAAAGATAATGAAATTTAAAAATGCAGTTTTTAGTGAGACTGTTTGAAAATTCTTGAAAAAAAAAAGGTTTTCTTTCAAGAAATTTTCAATTTATTTTATTCTCAGGAAGGTTCCCTTTAGTTCTAAACACAGTAATTCAATTCCCAACCTTTGATGACCACTGATAATAGTTTTTCAATCTGGAAGAAATAGGAATAGTGTTTTAGTATGGTTATCTTACTCAATCCAAGTAAGGGAAAAAGGGAGATGCTATCTTGCAACTTGTTCATTAGTGTTCCGGGTCATTTACAAAAAATAAGTGCTTTAAATACTCCTCACTTGAGGATTAGTAGCTACATGTAGTCCCTCCAATTGATTTCAAGGGGAGATGACTGTCTTCTTATGTTAAGAACAGAGTTTATAGTAGTTGAATTCGAGGTCAACTAGGCCTCCTTGAACAAAGATAAAGAGAATTGAGTTTGGAGATAGAGAGAAGATACAGAAGAAAGAATTATCTAATTAACAAAATGGTTCAATGCCTCCCTTACAATTGGTTATTCCCTTATATACTTGTAACCCCCCAATCATAACTGTGTAACTCCTTCTAACTACGATGACAGCTCATAGTGTAACTACCTTCTAACTACCATGACAGCTCACAGTCTAACTAACTCTTACATCTACTAACACACTCACACAACTCCTTACACGTGTTACTAATTACACAGATATGCATAACAACACTGGCAGCCCTCCCAATCAACTGTGCACGCATGCTGCATCAGCAACTCCTGCCCTTCCCATCAGCAACTTAGGCACCCTCTGTTAGTACCCTCTCATGCAGCCCCACCTGCATTAGTCATCAGCACCACATGCATTGGCCATTCAGCTTCACATACACCTGTGCCAACCTTACCTTCACTGAATTCCTAACAATACCCCTTCCTTTAAAGCACCTTGCTCACAAGGTGTGGGAACTTGGTTTGCAACTCAAACAAATTCTCCCAGGTAGCATCAGTTGTGCTCTCATCCTGCCACTGCACAAGTACCTGAGTGATAAGCCTGCTCCTCAATTGATGGGTTCTGGTATCCAAAACAGCCACAGGTTCAGGAGCAATGATATGTTCTGCAGACACCTCTGGTAAGGCAGGTCTAGGACTGACATTGGCACCCAACTTAGCCTTAAGGTTTGAGACATGGAATACAGGATGAATCAGGGACCCTTCAGGCAAATCAAGTTTGTAAGACACCTGACCAATCTTCTGCACAACCTGGAAAGGACCATAAAAACGAGAAGCAAGCTTCCCAAATTTTCTGGGCTGCACTAAGGCTTGCTTGTAAGGTTGAAGCCTGAGACAAACCCAATCTCCTACCTCAAAGGATCTGTCCACCCTCTTCTTATCAGCAAACCACTTCATTCTCTCCTGAGCTAACTTCAAATTGCTTTTCAACAAGGAAAAAAGATGCTGCCTATCATGCAAATAAGAATCCACAGCTGCAACCCTTGTTACACCTTGCACATACTCTACAACCTTAGGAGAGGGATAGCCATAAAAGGCCTCAAATGGAGTGAGTTTAATGGAAGTGTGGAAGTTAGTATTGAACCAAAACTCTGCCATGGGCAACCAGTCCACCCAAGAATTAGGTCTGTCAGCAGCAAAGGCTCTCAAGTAATGCTCTAGACTCTTATTTACCACCTCAGTCTGCCCATCAGATTGAGGATGATAAGAAGAAGACATTGCCAAGTTAGTTCCCTGTAATCTCATCAATTCTGACCAGAATTTGGAGGTGAAAACTGGATCTCTATCACTCACAATTGTAGAAGGCATACCATGTAACTTGAAAACATATTGCATGAACACTTGGGCAACCTTAGCAGCTGTGTAAGGATGAGCTAATGGGATGAAATGCACATATTTAGTCAACCTATCCACCACTACAAAGATCACTGACTTCTTTTGGGACTTAGGCAACCCTT